>NC_053491.1:244921581-245109081 GCF_905171775.1 Rana temporaria
TCAAGAAAAGCAACAGGGGGTGGCCCTGAGAAGAAAATAGTTTACCACCAGTATGAAGAGTTACTGCGTCCATACATAGATCTAGATTCCATTGTTGGCATCAAGGCTGGTTTTGATACCTCGAGGCACCATGAAAACGGTGAGAAATCCAAACATTTAACATGTTCTCATATACTTCCATCTTGTATCTTCAAGATAACCAACTGGTGCACAATTGTGTGTGTTTAAATGTTTTTAAAATGGTTTAAATCTTTCTCTAAGTAATTTTTTTTAATAAAAAATGTTGATCGCCAGTAGCTATCCGGTTAACCATTTTGTTTTAAATTTATTTGGAAGAGGGTGCTGACAAAAGGCAGTTAGTGTCAGAAGCAGAAATTGAAAGTGACCACTCTTTGAATGCACAGCCGTCTGTCTACTTCCAGGTGGAGGATGATCCACCAAGCAACCCTGAGGAATCAATCACCCTTTTCCTAGAAGAATCTAGTCATGAAAATGCTAGTAATGTAAATGCTTCTGAAGTAATGCCAAACCCAACTGTGTCCAACCATATAACTTTAGATACACCCATCCTGGGTACTCCTGATGTGGTTGCTACTGAACCCCCAGAGTTAAGCAGACCTAGAGACAGGAGAACAATTTGTAGGACACGAAACATGGATAGGGAACAGTACCATTTTGATAGAGAACAGAGTGATAGATTTCATAGTGAACAACAAAATTTTAGAGAACAGCTCATGCAGAGATTGGATAACCTAAATAGTAACATATGCAAATCTAATATTCTCCTAGAGCAACATAATGCAGCTCAACACACCTATCGCCAGCAGAAGCTCTCCTTTATGGCCAAACTAACTGAACTCTTAGAAGCACATCTGCCATCTCCTGGTGAGCAATCTCATAATGCTCGGAATCTAACCAGCAGCAACCACAGCAGTTTTGTTTGTGAAAGTATTATCGAAAATGATGCTATTGATAATTTTACTATTCAGGATATTTAAATGTTATAAGAAGTACAATTTTTTTTTTTTAATACATTTCACATAATTCACAACTGAGTTTGAATTTAAAGAGCTTGCAAACATTTGTTCTTTAAATTTTTACTCAGCACGCAACATTGTTAAGTCATATATTGCCCAAAGTTGACTGCTATATAGATGCTTTTTCCAGTTAAATATGTCATTTGACCATGTCGTTGCAGATCTGTACCAAATATGTGTAATCAACATGACGTTTGTATTTGAGTTTTAGATGTTTCAATGGCCATCATTGATCAAGCTGGTTGGATGACCAATGAAACGTCTTTAGACAGTTATGTAGCTTTGATTTTATTTTCAATAGATATACAATTAATGTTATATGGGATTTTTTCTATGACATTATAGCCTCTGAAAACATTTCAAAAAAGGTTGAGAATTATGTGAAATCTATTTTTATCTATCAAGCATGTTCTAGTATTCATTACTGTTATCATTACGGTTTTCATAATTGTTTGTATATACACGTTGAAATGCAAGTGCAACAATATTGTCAAATATTTGTTTTAACATGTATATTTTTTTTACAAAAGCAGAACCATTTTTTTGTTGTAAGGCAAAAAAGTGGTAGGATTGTTGAAAAGTAGAAGTGAACTATCAATAATAATAGAGTTGAAGTTACAGAGTAGAGATATAATTCATCAGCACTACATAAAATCATCAATCATATTCGTTTAATAGGAGAATACATCACATAACATCACGTCTACGCATTTGAAACAGACACCCTTTGTCACAGCAGAAAATGTGACAGGTTTGTCATGCTTTTCTTCCGCCAGGAAGGCACACTATTGGATCTAAATTTTTTTTTTTATATTTTATCCACGTGGATGTAAATTATTGATATTTTCACTCAAGTGCTTGGTTTTTTATCTGTACTCTGTGACTAAAATGCGCCATCCATTGTTGTTGTCACAGCAAGGACCATGTTTCTCTGTGTGGTTTTCAAAAGTAATGTGTATTTTCTCCTATGAAGAATAAAGCAAAGTAGCTGATAATTGCAATCTCGATATCACCTGTGTTTCTGTAAAGTTTAAAACAAAATATACATATTTTAGTTGCTGACGTCGTCTTCTTCGCCGGTAGTTTGATTCATACTAAAAAAACAAACATCCAAATGGTTGCATACTCCATCTTGCCCAACCATATATTTTTGATGTTGTGTTGGCTGTAATTTGACTTCTGTTACTTTTGAAACCACATGTTATTGGTATGGAATGTAGGTATCATTTCCTGACTAATGAGGTTAAAAATGTTTCTGCAATTTGTAGACAACCGCTATTCCATCTTTCAAATGCCCTGCGTGGAATAGTTAACATTTTAACTAACGTGCATTGTTTCTCAGTAATGAAATGAGTAATGGTAACTGCGGTGTGGGGTGGAGAGGAGAAATTAAAATATATGTAACATTTGGGGTAATGGTAGATGACTATAGGCAACCAAAGGTAGAGTTAAGTGACCAGTGATGAAGGTGATGATATACAAAACAATAAATAACACCAAAAATATAATATTATGATTCAATTATTGTGTTATTTAATGGTTTGCATATCAACGGCTTCTTTACAGGTCACTTACTCTCTTTACCTTAGGTTGGCTATAGCCATCTGCCATTACGTCAATTGGTGGTATTTATTTTAGTTTTATTTCATTTCTCCCCTCTCCCACACAACGCAGTTAACAGCACTCATTTCATTCACCATCTTTCTGGCAAGGACATGGTTTCAGGCAACTGCAGCATTTCAACTGTCTTTGGCACACAGTTTGGTCTTCTATTTTATTGCTTCTCACTAATGTCAAAAAAATGTTGGTACTTATTAGCAGATGAACAGAATTTTTGCGTGTATAACCCACACTTACACTTGTTGCAATAAAGAATTCAAACACAATTTAGATTTTGTAGAAGACTTTTAAGTGAAACTTTTATTTTATATGTTTGAAACTGTTATTGTTCAATGTTTTACAAGATAAAAAATAAATGCAAAAGAAGTACAACAAAGTGAAAATACAAAAACAAAATAAAGACTAATTTTTTTGCAATTTTTGTACTCTTGTCTTAATTTTATTATAGTTCTCCAAAGTTTTTAGAGTTGAGTTAACCTGAAATCATAAAAAAAACATCATTGGTTAAGATTTGACATTGATAAACAAGATCAGCCCAAATAATTCATTTTACAGCATGTCTGTCTCTTCAACTTAATAATGCAAGTTTGTGATCATTTCTGATGATGTTTGGAAAATTAAAACCATGTTACGGTGGTTTATTACCTGAAAAATAGTTTGTAATCAGTTTACTTCTTGCTGTGTTTCCCCTGTGATCATTTTCCACTGGAATTGTGGGCATGTCATCCTCCACTGTGGTGTCTAGTTCCTCTTGTAGTCCACCATGCCTTGCAATGTTATGGAGAATGCTGCATGCTAGGAACATATCAGCTACCTTACTGGGGGAATACTGAAGGAATCCACCAGACAAGGACATGCAACGGAAACGGCTCTTTAGGACACCAAAGCATCTTTCGATAACCACTCTTGTTTTTGTATGAGCAACATTGTAAGCTGCTTCTGCAGGAGAGGATGGCCTGTTGATTGGTGTTAAGAGCCATGGTAGACAGGGGTAACCAGCATCTCCTATAAATTTTAAAACAATATAAATTTATTTGTAAGTATAGAAGAAATCATGCTAAATCACATGATGTAGTGGCCAATTGTGTGGTCATTTTAGAAAATTTTCCATTGTTAGTCACATATGGATAACATACGTCTAATAAAGCACATTTTAAAATTATTTGTGGGGGCAAGGTTCTGGATTTGTACTTTTGATTGAGCATTAATGGTACTTAACTCACAACACAACAGCATACCACAGTTGTGGGCCATGATTACTGTAGTGCATGTGAATGTTATTCAAAAAAAAAAATGCTGGAGGAAAAGTCTGCCTGTCATAAATATTTCAATACTATAGTGCAGACCTCATATGGGACTATAACGGAGAACCAGAGGGACATGTCTGTTTCATGTACAATACATATGCACAATGGGGGGGGGGGGGGGGGATTGTTGTGCTTGGTAGTGCTGCTTGATGTTATGCATATTGGGGGGTTAACCGAAGGGATAGTGTTGAACTCCCAGATTTAAATATTAACTATACATTCAAGTAAATCAACTACTGACACAATTGTTGCATCTTATGCTGCAATCATTTACATATAGGTACTGTACTTAATTCTGGTGGGTGGCTTCTTTGGCACACCTTGGTCATGTGTGTTTTGATAAGTAGTTCCTAGCTCTCTCATGTGATGTCTTAATATGATAGTGTAATACATCACTTAAGCAAGCTTGAAGTAGTGACTACTTTTCAGTGCACACGGAACATGTGGAACAACAATACACCTCACATGAGAAAGGAAAGATTTGTGGACCTTGAACCAGGTGATAGCTAACTAAAAAGTACTTGAAAGTATTTTGGACATTTAAATTCTGAGTTTATTATTACATGTTTTTGAAATACTGATTAATGTAAAGCTGTTGAGCTGTCATGTTACTGATATAGCACTAATGTCAGTCTAGTATGGAATAAAAAAATAAATACGCATTTATAACTGGAAAACACACCATAAAATAAACAGTGGAGCACACTTACCCAGCAGCCATCCATTATTTTCTAAGTCCTTGTCCAGAGTATCATATATTCCCGATTGGCGCAATATATGGGCATCATGACAGGATCCTGGAAAGCCGGTGACAACATCACGGATTATGAGGTTCGAATCACAGATCACCTGGATGTTGAGGGAATGGTAAGCCTTACGGTTTCGGTAGATGTGCTCCTGTTCTGATGGGGGACATAATGGCACATGGGTGCAGTCTATTGCCCCAATGACATTGGGCATTCCTGCTAGGTCAAAAAAACCACGTTTTATTTGATCCCGCTCTTCACGTGACTTGCCCATATGAATGTATTTTGGAGCAAGTTGTCGCAGTGCTTGCAGGACCTCGACCAAGCAGCGGGAAAAACTGGGTTGTGAGATGCCAACAATCTCACCACTGACATGTTGGTATGAGGCCTTTCCTAAAAAATGAAGTACTGCCAAAAAACGCACAAGACCTGGTACTGCATTACTTCTCCGCGTGCGTGTTTCTAGGGCCAAGTGTATTTCATCATACAGGGAATATATCATGGGAGAGGATAATCTGAATTTGGCTATCACCTGGGTTTCAGAAAATTGATCCAAAAAGGTACGTGAACGAAATACACGTTTCTCTATCTGAACGACATTCTGACGTGTCCTTCTTCGCCTCTGGATCAGTTTCAGTTCAAATAGAGCACATCCAAATGGTTCCATCTTGCACAAAACTCCTAACAAAATTTACCACAAGCCTAAACCGCCAAAAAATTCCTCTCAACAAATGAAATACCGCCTGGGAAATGTCATAACGCCACCCTCAGGGAGGTGCTTATTTAACGATTGCTTAGCGATTGTTAATTGTCTAAAAAACCTTTGTGAATTGCACTTCTGTACATATTTAACGATTTGAGTCGTTAAAACAACGATCAATACGTTCAATAACGACTCAAAACTAAAAATATCGGTTCTGTGTAGTGAAACGTTATTTGATGATTTTTACAAGCGTTAAATCGTTTAGTGAATTGGACTTGATTCAATAACGTGTGAAATCGTTTACATAACGACCGGTATCGGCAAAAAAAGCTTTGTGAATTGACCCCTATGTTACCTTTATTTTCCCAGGTAATTTCCCCTATAGAATAGGTTTACAAAAATAGTGTACAGGTGTACGCAAACCCAAAATCGAACTTTCTAAATTTAAACCAACAATGATTGCTTATGTAAACTGTACACAAAGAGACACAATGTCAAACATACTGAGAATTACCATATTTTTCCATGTATAAGACACCCCAATGTATAAAATGATCCCCACTTTTCCAACCCAATATTTTAAACATAAAACAGAACACATTTTTATTTAGTAATTAGGTAACATTTACTAAGTACTAAGATATTATGCATCACACTTATAGGCTTTATGGGCTCAGAATGCTCCGACATTACCGGTCCCTGTCGCACCTGCGCACTGCCTACACGCTCTCCACCTCCAACGGGATGTGTTCCAATTGGTTTGTTTAGCATCATCTGACATCAGTTACACAAGGCTAGTGATTGGAGGAAGCCTGTTTGCAGAGACAAGGTATGGGCAGGTTTGTAACCACGCGGTTCTCACTTCGGCTTATTTCTGTGTATAAGTAGAGATGTACAGAACTGTTCGCCGGCGAATAATTTGCGGCGATTTTTGCACGTTCGCCGATGTGCGCGAACATATGCCTTGTTTGATCCGCCTCCTATTAATTATCATTGAGCAAACTTTGACCCTCTACCTCACAGTCAGCAGACACATTCCAGCCAATCAGCAGCATACTCTCCCTCCCTGACCCTCCCACCTCTCGGGCAGCATCCATTTTAGATTCATTCTGAACCTGCATTCTTAGTGAGAGGAGGGATAGTGTTGCTGCTGCTGAATTTATAGGGAAATCTATAGCTAGGCTAGTGTTTTCAGTGTCCACTCCAGTCCTGAAAGACTCATCTGATCTCTGCTGTAAGGACAGCACCCCAAAAAGTCCTTTTTAGGGCTAGTATATCAGTCAGCTTTTTTTTTTTTCCTGTAATCTAATTGCAGTTGCCTGCTAGGCAGCGTGTGTGTCAGGATCACAGCATATACTGTGCCCAGTGCCACCCACCACTCATCTATCTTGGTGGCACAGTAGATAACATTTAAAAAAAATTATTACTGCAATATAATAGTAGTCAGTTGCCTGGCTGGCAGCGTGTGTCAGGGTACAGCGTACACTGTGCCCAGTGCCACCCACCACTCATCTATCTTGGTGTCACAGTAGATAACATTTAAAAAAAAATGTTTATTACTTCAATATAATAGTAGTCAGTTGCCTGGCTGGCAGCGTGTGTCAGGGTACAGCGTACACTGTGCCCAGTGCCACCCACCACTCATCTATCTTGGTGGCACAGTAGATAACATTTAAAAAAAAATGTTTATTACTGCAATATAATAGTAGTCAGTTGCCTGGCTGGCAGCGTGTGTCAGGGGTACAGCGTACACTGTGCCCAGTGCCACCCACCACTCATCTATCTTGGTGGCACAGTAGATAACATTTAAAATATATATATTTATTACTGCAATATAATAGTAGTCATTTGCTTGGCTGGCAGCGTGTGTCAGGGTACAGCGTACACTGTGCCCAGTGCCACCCACCACTCATCTATCTTGGTGGCACTGTAGATAACATAAAAAAAAAAATTATTACTGCAATATAATAGTAGTCAGTTGCCTGTCTGGCAGCGTGTGTCAGGGTACAGCGTACACTGTGCCCAGTGCCACCCACCACTCATCTATCTTGGTGGCACAGTAGATAACATTAAAAAAAATGTATTACTGCAATATAATAGTAGTCAGTTGCCTGGCTGGCAGCGTGTGTCAGGGTACAGCGTACACTGTGCCCAGTGCCACCCATCACTCATCTATCTTGGTGGCACAGTAGATAACATTTGAAAAAAAATGTTATTACTGCAATATAATAGTAGTCAGTTGCCTGGCTGGCAGTGTGTGTCAGGGTACAGCGTACACTGTGCCCAGTGCCACCCACCACTCATCTATCTTGGTGGCACAGTAGATAACATTTAAAAAAAAATGTTTATTACTGCAATATAATAGTAGTCAGTTGCCTGGCTGGCAGCGTGTGTCAGGGGTACAGCGTACACTGTGCCCAGTGCCACCCACCACTCATCTATCTTGGTGGCACAGTAGATAACATTTAAAAT
Organism: Rana temporaria; assembly: GCF_905171775.1. Classification (NCBI taxonomy): domain Eukaryota; kingdom Metazoa; phylum Chordata; class Amphibia; order Anura; family Ranidae; genus Rana; species Rana temporaria. The sequence goes on from NC_053491.1 coordinate 244,929,467, forward strand.
ATATATATTTATTACTGCAATATAATAGTAGTCATTTGCTTGGCTGGCAGCGTGTGTCAGGGTACAGCGTACACTGTGCCCAGTGCCACCCACCACTCATCTATCTTGGTGGCACTGTAGATAACATAAAAAAAAAATTATTACTGCAATATAATAGTAGTCAGTTGCCTGTCTGGCAGCGTGTGTCAGGGTACAGCGTACACTGTGCCCAGTGCCACCCACCACTCATCTATCTTGGTGGCACAGTAGATAACATTAAAAAAAATGTATTACTGCAATATAATAGTAGTCAGTTGCCTGGCTGGCAGCGTGTGTCAGGGTACAGCGTACACTGTGCCCAGTGCCACCCATCACTCATCTATCTTGGTGGCACAGTAGATAACATTTGAAAAAAAATGTTATTACTGCAATATAATAGTAGTCAGTTGCCTGGCTGGCAGTGTGTGTCAGGGTACAGCGTACACTGTGCCCAGTGCCACCCACCACTCATCTATCTTGGTGGCACAGTAGATAACATTTAAAAAAAAACATTTTTATTACTGCAATATAATAGTAGTCAGTTGCCTGGCTGGCAGCATGTGTCAGGGTACAGCGTACACGGTGCCCAGTGCCACCCACAACTCATCTATCTTGGTGGCACAGTAGAAAACATTTAAAACACATTTTTTTATTACTGAAATATAATAGTAGTCAGTTGCCTGGCTGGCAACGTGTGTCAGGGGTACAGCGTACACTGTTTCCAGTGCCACCCACCACTCATCTATCTTGGTGGCACAGTAGATAGAATTAAAAAAAAATGTATTACTGAAATATAATAGTAGTCAGTTGCCTGGCTGGCAGCGTGTGTCAGGGTACAGCGTACACTGTGCCCAGTGCCACCCACCATTTATCTATCTTGGTGGCACAGTAGATAACATTTAAAAAAAATGTATTACTGCAATATAATAGCAGTAAGTTGCCTGGCTGGCAGCGTGTGTCAGGGTACAGCGTACACTGTGCCCAGTGCCACCCACCACTCATCTATCTTGGTGGCACAGTAGATAACATTTGAAAAAAATGTTATTACTGCAATATAATAGTAGTCAGTTGCCTGGCAGGCAGCGTGTGTCAGGGAACAGCGTACACTGTGCCTAGTGCCACCCACCACTCATCTATCTTGGTGGTACAGTACATAACATTTAAAAACCCCCAAAAAATGACTGCAATAGAATAGTAGTCAGTTGCCAGCGTGTGTCAGGCTCATAGTGTAAACTGTGCCCACTTGCCCAGTGCCACCACTCATATATCTGGTGGCATAGTATATTATATTTAAAAAAGAAAAAACACAATTTTGACTGCGATAGAACTTCTGGCCTGCCCCGCTTCAAGTGTCCTTTCAGAAAGGACCTTCAGTGCAGCAGGAGGTATTGTCACTGAGAAGAGAAGTCGCCTAGGTCAAAAAAGTCTAGATTACCTCACCTTTATTAAGATGAATGAGGCATGGATCCCAAAGGGACTGACAGTGGGCGATACATTTGACTAAAGGCCTGATGAGATGAGCTTCCTTGGGCTACAAATGGTCCACACGCTGCTGTATTTTATCTCTGCATGCCGGATGACTTGCGTGACTTATCCGCCACCAACTAGGGTTCAAGCCTCAATGTTTTAGTGCACTTTCTGCCTGGAAAACATCAATTTTTCTGGCCGCTGCTACAGCAGCAGCTGCAACAATACCTACTTTTTCAGGCATGTGTACATGCCTAATTTTTCTGGCCACTGGTGCTGCACTGTGGCTGCAAAAACAAAACCAAAAAAAAAAAGCACATACATGTGTCAATTCCCCTTCGTGATCGTTACCTTGTTGTGGTGAAGGGGCTTGCGTATAACAATGAAGCGACCACCTCTATGAGTGTGTTGGCAATGGCAATGTTGGCACACCCCAGATGATAAGGTCGTTGCTTCATTGTGATCAGACCAAAAGAGATCGGCTGGATAATTTTGCATAGAAAAAACATTAATTTTTTTTGTGATCATCTAAGGTGATAATTAAAGCCTCCTAGGCCAACAATGGGCCCACACTGCAGAATCATTGTTTTCTGGGTCACTTAACTGTCACTGAACTACCTCAGCATGACCATAGGCTTTGAAAAACCCCCATCACCTGCAATCTCCAAAACGTTCATTGACGTCAGTGAGGACAAGGAACGGGACATGGCTAGCTTGGTATCCAACCTTGTGTAAATGGGGAGTTTGCGGTTGTGCAAATGGACTGTTTGCAGGTGTTTGCGGTGCGTTAAATGGGGAGTTTGATCTGTCAGAGTTTGGTCTGTCACTGTGAACCCTAACCCTATTACAGACAGGGCTAGGGTTACAGATAGGGTTAGGGTTACAGTTAGGGTTAGGGTTACAAATAGGGTTAGGGTTACAGATAGGGTTAGGGTTACAGACTGTAACCCTAACCCTATCTGTAACCCTAACCCTGTCTGTAACCCTAACCCTATCTGTTACCCTAACCCTAACCGTTACCCTAACCCTAACCCTATCTGTAACCCTAACCCTAAGCCTTACACTACCTGATCGATATAACATCATACTTGATGTTTTAAAGCACGTTATTCCAAACAATTTATGAATGTTAGGTGATTTATGCCCTTTATGGATTAAAAACGGACTCTGCGACAACTACGTAATTTTCCATGGGTGGCTCTATTGCTCTTCCATAGACTGGAGCTATTCTAGCACATAAATGGAAAAAATTTACTAAAACTGGAGTGTACAAAATCTGGTGCAGCTCTGCATAGAGACCAATCAGCTTTCTTGATTTTTTGTCAAAGCTTAAAGGGGTTGTAAAGGTAATTTTTTTCCCTAAATAACGTCCTTTACCTTAGTGCAGTTCTCCTTCACTTACCTCATCCTTCGATTTTGCTTTTAAATGTCCTTATTTCTTCTGAGAAATCCTCACTTCCTGTTCTTCTGTCTCTTGATGGGGGGGGGGGGGGCAAGCAGGAGGGTCAGAACACTCTCTACTTTGCAGAAAGAGAAAGGAGCTGTGTGTTAGTGGTCATCCTGACACTCCTGCTCGCCCCCTCCCCCCTCAAGAGGCTTTCTCCACACCGGGTAAAAGCCTTGCATTACTGTGTGGAGTTACAGACAGAAGAACAGGTGAGCATTTCTCAGAAGAAATAAGGACATTTAAAAGAAAAATTGAAGCATGAGGTAAATGAAGGAGGACTGTACTAAGGTAAAGGAAGCTAACAGAATTTTTTGTTTTACCTTTACAACCCCTTTAACCTCCCTGGCGGTATGGTTCTGTCTGGAATTACGTACCAAAAGTGGTACAATTATTTTGCATGGAAATTTGGCGTTTTATACTGTAGGCCTGCAATTCTTAGGAATAATTCATTTAAATCTGACCAAACAAGAGTCTAGTAGGCATCCCGGGTATGATTTTTTTTAAAAACAAAATTATAAATTATAATATAATAAATAATTATAAATAATTATAACAAATAATAATATAATTATAATAAAAATTATTCAATAATGTAATCAACTCAAAATCACTGAAATTTGCTCAGTTGCAGAATTGTCGCTGTCATTACTTTTATTTGTTTATGACGAATTTCCCCACAAATCGCTATCGCACAATTCTGCAAGTGATTATTATTTATTATCGCTGTTTTCTAGCTGCTCTAAAACCATTTTTGACATAAAGGGACACTTTTGGTTGCTATGGACAATCTACAGTTACCAGGCAGAAAGAACAGTTTTTATTATATAAAAGAACATGTAGGGCACTGGGCAGACCACTAGGGACAAGGGGGGTGCGTATTTTTTACATACAGTACTGTAATCTATAAGATTACATTATACTGTATGTAATGTGTTAGTTTACCTTTTTGAATTTGGCGCCGTTCTCCGCCCCCTTGCGTCGTAATGTCGCAGGGAACGGAGATCGGCGGCACACGGGGAAACCATGAATCGAGCGAGGACCCGCTCGCTTACACAGCAGGGATACATCGCAGGATCCAGGGGCAAGGTAAGTAACTTGTCTGTGGATTTAGCGAGCAGGTAAGCCGCGCCGCTGCGCGCTCTGCACAGCTACCCCGAGCGTGACTCGGGGATACCGATCCTGGCATGGAAAAACCACCCCGAGTCACGCTCGGGGATACCGATCCTGGCATGAAAAAACCACCCCGAGTCACGCTCGGGGATACCGGCAGGGAGGTTAACTGAACAAGATGTTATTATATTATTATTATACACGATTTATATCGCGCCAACAGTTTACGAATCGCTTTACCATATAGAGGGGGGACAGCACAAATATGATACAGTTCAATACAGAAGGGACAGAAGGGACCTGCTCGTAGAGCTTACATTCTAAAGGGAGGGTGTTGGTGGTTGTACAAAAGGTAATAGCTGCAGGGGATGATTTGATGGGGGTGGCTTGGGTACAGTTCTTAGGTGGGTGTGGAATAGGCTTCGCTGAATAAGTGGGTTTTCAGGGACATACCGGGACAGGGAGATCCAGAGGATGGAAGAGGCTCTGGAGAAGTCTTGAAGGCGAGCGTAGGAGGGGGTAACAAGGGAGCTAGAGAGCAGGAGGTCCTGGGAGGAGCAGAGGGGAAGATTTGGGCAATATGTGCAGATGAGTTTGGTGATGTAGATAGGCGCAATGTGGTGGATTGCCTTGTATGTTGTGGTTTGTATTTTAAATGTATATGGTGGAGTAGTGGAGGAGCAGCAGTCAAGCTAGAAGCTGTATGGCTACCATGCACAGCTGCACCAGATTCCGAGTGCACCAGTTTTAGTAAATCCACCCAAAGTGTCTTACTGGTTGAATCACCGTGGGAAAATAGAGGGGAAAAAACAAAAAAGAAAACAAAGTCAGCCACCAAATTTAAGGATTGGTGAACTGCAATATGTTAAATTTTTTCGTTTTCGGTTTAGAAACTTAATTGTGGTAACATGGACCCTATCACATAGCACTGATTTGGTCACACATGCACACAGAGGAAAATTAAATTGGTAACAACACATGCATATAAAATAATGCATTAGCAACTTACGGCCATCATGATAACACAAGGGCAACAAAGGGCATTCGTGATTAGATGCAGGCAAAACACAATGGTGGAAATGACTGGGCAACCAATCAGTGTTCCCCCACTACCTTATCTCTACTCTAGGCAAGCCTCAACTCTCTCTTCCTCCACAGCATTGGCTCTCTGCCTCCAATCATGTGCAAGTTAAAATGCTGTTTTTTATTTTCCTTGCATGTCCCCCTCAGATCTACAGCAACTGCACTTCCACTTTCAGTGCATTTTCAAGTGCACTTTGCACTTGTAGTGCAAAGTGGATTTTCCTTTAGTAAATAACCCCCTGTGTGTGTATATTGTGTGTGTATCTGTGTGTGTATACTGTATGTGTGTGTATACTGTGTGGCCCCATAATCTATTGCCTGGGGGCCTCATAATCTCCTATTGCCTGGAGGCCCCATAATCTCCTATTGCCCGGGGTCCCCATGAGTTGTCAGTCCGCCCCTGCACACATATCACACATACTGTATTCTTGAACCGTTGTCATCTGCCTCTTTCTCTGAAGAACAGAAGTAAGTCAGTTTTATTTACTACTCTTTTTCTTCTGCACTTTTTATATGACAATGCATTTTAATCTGGTAGCATAAACATACTAAAAACAAATAAAATAATGTAACTGTTAGGCCTGATCTGCAATGCCGCTTTGGGTCATACACTGAGAAGAATGAGTTTAACCAGTTCAACTCCAGAAGATTTACCCCCCTTCCTGACCAGGCCATTTTTTGCGACATGGCACTACATTACTTTAGCTGACAATTGCGCGGTCGTACGACACTGTACCCATATAACATTTTTGGCCTTTTTTTCCCACAAATATAGCTTTATTTTGGTGTTACTTGATCACCTGTACATTTTCAATTTTTTGCGCTATAAACAGAAAACAACAGTCAATTTAAAAAAAAATATATATATTTTTTACTTTGTCTATAAAACATATCAAATAAAAAAATGTAATTCTCTATCAATTTTGGCCAATATGTATTCTGCTACATATGTCTCCCATAAGCGTATATTGATTGGTTTGTGCAAAAGTTATAGCGTCTACAAACTAAGGGATATATTTATAGAATTTTTATTTATGTATTTATATTTACTAGTAATGGCGGCGATCAGCGACTTATAGCAGGACTGCGATATTGCTGCAGAAAAATTGGACACATAACTGACACCTTTGACACTTTTTTGGGGACCAATGACACTAATACAGTGATCAGTGCTAAAAAATATGCACTGTCACTGTACTAATGACACTGGCAGGGAAGGGGTTACCATCAGGGGCGATCAAAGTGTGTGCCTAGCTGGTGTTTTCTTATTGTGGGGGTGGTACTTTTACTAGGGGAAGGTATGGATCCATGTCCCTGGATTCCCTGTTCTTTGCAGAAACACAGGATCTTTGCCTTCTGTACTGAAAGAATGGCAATCGGCCTTGTTTACATAGGCGGAAAGCTCTTCTGCCTTTGTACCAAATGATCGGCAGGTGCCGGCGGACATCAGATCCCTGGGACCCGCTGATTAACTCCCGCTGTGTAGAACCACAGCGGAAGCGAGCCATCGATGGCGTGCACTCATACCGTTACCTGGAAAGGCAGGATGACATGTATATATGTGATCCTGTGCAGCGCAACCACCCTGTAGCAGTAAAACTGCTATAGTGCGGTCGGCAACTGGTCAAATCTCCTCTGGGTTTCACAGGTGTTTGTGATCAACCACAGTGGCTTAGCCTGTACAGATCAATGACAGGCTGACAAGTACTGCAGCTGTTTGCATGTAACTGTTCATCCTTGTGATTACATGTGATTAGGAACAGAGGAGAGACGCTGTATCTATTGCCCCTCATCTGTCCCAAATTGCAAGTAACATCTTGGATTTCTGATTACATGTGAACAGCGATGGCACTTTTCAGCCTGTCATTGTACAGAGTACTGGCAATGGCTGATCACAAACATCTGTGGAACCTGGCAGAGATTAGGGCCTCATTCACATGAGCATACTAAAGCATACATCTGTACGAAGGGCGGTGTTTACCTGCACAGGATGCATAGGTGTTCTGTGCATCCGCATGCACGCAGTCCCATTCACGTCTATTGGGAAGCAGCAGTTGCACAGATACAACTGCTGTTCCCAATATGACATCTGTGCAGGTGCATGTCCCCAAACTCACAATGACTGCATTTGGGGACACACACCACCTACCCACATAGATGCCAAACTGGGAGAAGGGGCTGTGTCTGAGTAGCCCAGCGTTTCTCAACTTATGAGCTAAAGGGGGCCTCACATGTGGCCCCTGACATTACCAAAAGCCTGCACATAATGCTCAACATATGCACTGCTTGAGAGGTCTTTAAGAAACTGCAGATGCTTTATTTGTGGCTGGGAATATGATACCGAAGCCAATACAAAACTGGGAACCTGTTACATAAGGCTAGTAGAGATGATTTTACCCTAATCAATGTTCCCACTACAGACTGCTGAGGTCCAAGGGCCACACATCATATACCAAAGGACCGCATTCAGCCCTTAGGCTTCAGGTTGGGCACCAGGGGCGTAGCCGCTGTGTCCCAATTGACATGAATGCATGAAACACCTGTGCATCATGTGCGGGCAAACACTGCCCTTCGCATGGGTGTACGCTTCAGTAGACTCAAGTAAACAAGGCCTCACACTCATTCAGATACAGATTTCGAATATTTCATTAATCCCAAAGGGAAATTAATATATTAATCCCAAAGAGAAATTATTACATTTCTTGCCAGTGTATGGCCCAAAGTGGCCCTGTGAATGAGGCCTTAATGAAACAAAGCTCAGTAGGGCCTTGCCTTCAGGTTTGGTTCACACCATAGCTGCATCCGTCGCACAGCAGGGGTCCGGTGCATGCTGGTTCACCATTTCAGGTTCGATTTCAGCTCGAAACTTTGGGCTGAATTCGGTCATTAATTGGACCAAAAAGGCACACGTTTTTCCAGCAATTCGCAACGGACCTGCTGCGGTGATATGTGAACCAGCTCCATAGAGAGCCAGTCACATTCTTCTGCTATGCGAATTGGATGCAGAGAGACCCGTATCCAATTTGCATAGGTGTAAACCAAGCCTCAAGAGTTTATATTATTATGCCTGCCAGCTTTTTGCTACTTTCACACTGCATACAAACATATGCATTTTTGCCGCATTTAGGGTGTTTAGCACCTGTGAAAAAAGGGCATGTGAAATAAAAAAAAAGCACCAAAAATGCAACCAATTAACTTCAATGGGTAGATGCATCTTTTCATTGCACCAAACATGCTCCAAAAATGCAGCATGCCGGACTTTTAAAAACACAATTGACTGTGTGAAGAGTTCCATAGGATTTAATGGTCATGCATTTTTCTTCCACTTTTGGTAAGACAAACACGGAAGAAAAACTGATCAGTGGGAAAATGCCCAGTGTTGCTGTTTGTTATGTCATGCTGAATGACAGCCTAATCAGTACAAAACATTCCACTGCTTTATAAGAACTTTTCTTTCTGAACTAGACTCAGCTTACACGTGCTGAGGAGGAACGAACACGTTCAAGAATTAAAATTCAATCTTATTCACGTGGGCTTTTACAGTTGAAAAAAAGTTTCGATTATTAATCTGTTCCTTCAGTGATAAATAAAGAAAACAAAAGAACAATGTAAAATGTCAGCGTTGGGAACAAGACTTCTGCTAAAGTGTCTTTTTAGGACTGATGTTTCTACAAAGCTGACTAATCGGCAGGAAGGACTTAAAATCAATTCTCTTTTTCAGAAGAGTCCATATGTATAATGCCGCGGCATGTGATCACGTGACCAGACACGTGAGGAACTGCAAAGGATTTCGATTCCATTAAGCCCTGTACACACGCTCGGTTTTCCCGGCTGTAAAAAGCCCACCAGGAAAACTGAGGGGAAAGCTGAGAACCCGGCAGGAAAACTGCCATGAGAGCTTTGGCCAGGAATCCCGGCAATGTGTATTCTCCATCGGCACTGTTTCCCATTAGGAAAGTATAAGTAAATCTGGGGGGAAAAAAAATGCTGGGAATCCTGACAGGAAAATAGAGAGCAGGTTCTCTATTTTCCCGCTGGAATTCCCAGCTGTTTTCCTGTCGAGAAAACTGTGAGGAATCATACACACGTCCGGTTTTCCCGGCCAAAAGCTCTCTTGGCAGTTCTCCTGGCAGGAAAAACGGTCGTGTGTATGGGGCTTGAGTGTCAATGAAGGTGTAATGATGGAAACCCCTTCAGAGTATAAGATTGCTTTAAGAGGTAGGCCCCATAAATTTGGTTTAGTGTTATGTGGCAAGAAAAAAAACATTCTTTATAGTTGTCAAATACCTTCACTATACATAACCTGCCAGATTACACTTCTTTATTCCTCCTTGAATGCTACTCCCTAAGAGTCTTGGTTTCCAAATACTGCGCTAATAATGACCAACACTACTCGACCAGCTGTATGCAGATTAGAATTAAAGGATAGTTTATACCAGGCTGTATATTTGTTGTAGCCCAGTGCTTCTGGATGCACAGATGGCACTAGGACAAAAAGGAGTGATTTGCATGGCTCTGTCACTATACTAAATTCAGAAATAAAGCCCTTATTTTCTGATCGCCGTAATACACAGAGAGAGAAGAAAAAACATTATTGTGAATGGGATATTTTTAATTGCAGTAAAAAATATTTTGGAACACTAAGTTCCTTTATGGCATATATAAGAGATACACGTTGAAGTAGCAGAGTGCAAAATATATGAAGAGATTAAGGTCTTATTTTGACTTTTTACTCTTTAGTACCAAGAAATGCCCCTTTAATTTAATGAAGAGCTCTGGTTAAAAAAATAAAAAATAAATTCTCCATGCACACCCATTCTTTTATATCTAGGAATAAATTCAACACCCTCCTTGCATACTCTTTATACTCAAAATTATCCAAAACTATACAAGCGCTTGTCGTAAGACATGTCTAGATGGCAGCTTCACCCTTCATCATGGTTTGGCAGACTGCACTCCCTGAAGATGAATGTCCTACTGAGAATATTGTACTTGTTTCACACCCTTCCAGTAGCACCAAATCGATCTGACTTAGTAGCATTTCAGAGGAAGGTATTTCTGTTTATTTGGGGAGATAAGAGGCCTTGATTAAAAGTACATTGTTTACACATAAACAGAAAGGTGGTTTGGAGGTTCCGGATCTACTTAAATACTTTTAGGCAGCATAGTTGACTCAGTTAATTAGATTTTATTCTCTCCAGCCCCACCCACTTTGGATGTGGGCGGAATTGCATTCTTGCTCGTTTGGGCCAATAGCCCATATAATCGCTCCCAGCTAAGGAACAGCCACCAATTCTGTACCCTTCCCTATCGTTCTCACTGGGAATATGGGACAGACTTTCTACAGCTCATAAATTTAAATCTCCTCATAATCCTTTGGCTCCTTTTCTCCAAAAGAGTTCACCCGAATGCTTTCCTCAAACATTTGCATAGTGTACAAATAAGGGTTTCTTATGCATAGCTGACCTTTTTGACCATAGGGATATCTTGTCAAAACAAGTCTTGTCAGAGAAATACCAGCTACCATTGTCAGAACATTATTGATATGCTCAGATACCTTATTATTTTAGTTCTTTGGCTCAGTCCTCTGATATTGTCTCTATGACTCGAATAGAATATTTATGTCACATACTTGATAAAATCAGAGGCCACATCTCAGAGATTTATGTTGTTTTAACTAAAAATTCAGTTAAACTTGGGTATATGGATAAATGGGAACAGGACCTCAACAAAACTCTTCACCTAGATGAATGGCCTTCCTTAGCTCAGGAAGCCTCTCAGTCACTCACTAATACTTCCATTATTTCCATATATAAAGTGCTACTAAGATGGTACATGGGACTGGCTAGGCTGGCAACATATGTCCCGGGAGTGTCTCCACTATGTTTACGAGGTTGTGGCCAGGATGGGGACTATTAACCATATGTGGTGGCAGTGCCCCAAGGGGAGATGCTTTTGCATCAGAGTCTACAATTTTATATATACCATCACCCAAGTTAATCTGATTAAATCTCTGAAGCAGGCCCTACTGGGATACATGGTGGAAGAATCCCCGAGACCTCATTACGTTTATTTTTGTATCTGCAAAAATCACTATAGCCAGGTCCTGGAAGTCAGCCATTATACCCTTCGAACAGTTTACCTGCTTCCCGACCACCCATCCGCCGCAGTTGTACTGCGGCAAGGTGGCAGGATACCGCAAATAGCCATCAATGTATGTCGGCTCATTTAAGTGATATCCACCGGCAACCTGGGATCGTGGTGTACAGAGCAGAACGGGGTTCTTCCAGTGTAAACAAGGCGGATCCCTGTTCTTACAGGGGACATGTCAGAGATCTCCTGTTCCCAGTGATTGGGAACAGCGATCTCTGTCATGTCCCTGGTAGCCCATCCCCCCTACAGTTAGAACACGCTGAGGGAACACAGTTAACCCCTTGATCACCCCCTAGTGTTAACCCTTCTCTGCCAGTGTCATTTATACATTGATCAGTGCATTTTTATAGCACTGATCAATGTAATAATATCACCAAAAAGTGTAATTTGGGGTTAGATTTGACCACCGCAATTTTGCAATCACTCTAAAAATTGCTGATCGCTGCTATTACCAGTAAAAGCAATAAAAAATAAATAAGAGTCCCTAAATCTATCCTATAGTTTGTGGACGTAATAACGTTTGCAATCAGTATACGCCTATTGCGATTGTTTTACCAAAAATATGTAGATTACTAATGGTGAATTATTCTCTATTCGCTATTGTAAAAACCTTTAATAAAAATGATTGAAACCTAAAAAAAACAATAATAAATAATAGTCAGCAGCTAAAAATACTGTATTTGCTGACTCTTAATATACAGACACCTACCAGCCTAAGGATCCAGTGCTGTCATCCCCGGGTTCAGTTCCTTGCTGGTCTTCGGGTCTCTGGCACTGCTATCTTGCTTGTGGGAAGCTGGCTGTGACTTTTTGGTGTTTTACAGCCGGCTTCCCACTGCACATGTGCGAGCTGTGCTGTGCTATCTCTGGTCTGGCAACTTCCTCCCAGGGGGTGGGAGTGGGTACCCGTCAATACGTACCCACTACCCAATCAAAGAAGTTCAAAATGATGAGAGAAGATGGGGGAAGGAGAAGGATAGGAGTAACTTTCCTTTTCACAAGACGTTCCTCTTTAATTATATATTTTTTTTGTCAATTTCTTTTTATTAAGGTTTAAAGTTCAGGTATACAACATTAAGCTGCACATCGCGGCAACAAACAACCAGGTCACATTAAATTGTATCTTCCCAAAACCCCAAATCAACCCCCACCAACATGGTTCACATTTGCCTATACAAAATGTGCAGTCTTTGAGCCTCCAAAGGAGGCAGATATATAGGCTGCTGCGTCAATGACGCCCCCATCAGCCACAGGAGATTATACATGTCTTACATTCCTAAACCCCCCACCCCCCACCTCATCAGGAGAAATAAGGACCATAAAACCTTCAGTAAATTATAACTTTATAATGTATTCACTTCAAAATCACCCACCACCTCAGGAACTCAATCCTCTTGCTTATGTATCTATAACAAGGACCACCTGCCAAGTTGCCTATGAGTCTAATCTGAAACCATGTCTGAGGGTGCCATCCTGCCTCCCCACACCTTATCAAATTTGGCCCCAACCCCCCTACTCAAATAGGTTGCCTTGTAAAAAGGGATTGCCTTGTTGACCAGGGACTTCCAAGAATCCTCAGTTGGGGCAGTAGATTTCTTCCATGACAGGATAATCAATTTTTGGCATAGAACAGCAGGAGGGTGAGAAGAGTTTGTATAGCCCTAGTGGCAGCCAAGGGCTCAACCAAGCTCAACAGGCATACTTCAACCGTAAGGAGGACTAAAAGAGATGTGACCGACCGGATACACTTTGCTATGTCTTGCCAGTAGGGCTTGATATGTGGACAATCCCAAAAAATGTTCATGAAGTTTGCAAGGGGTGCAGAACACCTACAACATATAGAGTGGTGGCTCCCAAACATCCTAGCTAACCTACCTGGCGTAAAATAGATTCTATGCAGACATTTATACACGATCAGTCTTTAAATATATTTTACCCCTCGGTCTAGGGGTCATGTGTGGTGGACTGTTCCAGACCAATGCTGCATCCACCTAGGTAAGTATGATTCTAAAATGTACAAAAATGCCCTTACTTCTCTCTTAAAGCGATGTTTCACCCTAAAAAACAAGTTTCTAGCATGCCATCAAGCATACTAGCGCGAGCTACAGTATGCCTTTCTTTTTTTTTTTGCGCCGTACTCACAGTTTATTCCTGTAGTGAAGTTTCAGACTCCCTGCGGGGAATGGGCGTTCCTATGCAGAGGGAAGATGATTAACGGCCGGTTATACGGCGCCTGTGCACAGACATTGGAGCTGACTGCGCAGGCACCGTGAAGAGGCAAGTCCTATTTCGGCTATCTTTGGGAAGCGTGACGCGCCATAGCCGGCCGTCAATCATCTTCCCTGTGCATAGGATGTTTTTTTAGGGTGAACCCCCGCTTTAAAGTGGAGTTTCCATCCCAAAAATGTTTTTTCATTATTGTGCTCATTAGACCTAAAAAAGAAAAAAAGTAAAAAAATAATTTTTTTACTCATCTGGAAATGCCTGTTGCTATGCGGTCCCACAAAATATGCCTTTGGAATCACCTAGGATTCTGACATCATCTCCCTCTAATGCTCCTGGGAAATGTGTGTCATCATTTCCCAGGATGCAGTGCGCTACCCAATTATTACTCCCCATCCAAGACTTCCAGGAAGTAAGTGCTTGTGGGCTTCTCAATGCCCACAAGCAAAATGACAACAGTGTGGACATAGTTTTATAAACTATCTTTTTTTAATAACAATGCGGAGCAGCGGCGGATTGTAAAATAGTAAGTGACCGGATTTATATTATAAAAACGCATGATAAAAGGACATACATTTAAAAAATGCTATTTGTGGTTACTGTGTTACTGCAGCTTGATGAATCAAGGACTTTGGATGTTTATTTGTCAATTTGTTAATTTCTGAAAAAAAAAATAATCAGGAGCAAAAACTACTGGGACCTCCCATGCCCCATAGCAGTTTCCCAAGCTGCAATATCATGCATATGTCTGTTCATTTTAAATACAGAAAAGGGCCTATGCTTTGACCCTACACAAAGTTATATCCCTATTCTGGTCCAAGGCTTTCCCTGAATCAATCACAGGCTAGACTAGAATAGATAGTGGTGAAAATTGATGATTTCCTTTTTGAGGTGGGTTTTGGATGATATCCTGGAAAACACACTATCATTTAAACATTAATTTCTGGCGTACAGGTGTTAAAAATACCAATACTGTTTGCTTTGGAAAAAAAATGCAGTGATCTAGACAAATACTTCCAGTCCTATTCCTGTATAGCAAGGGATACCTTTAGTTCCCACACAGATTAGCAAGCCTGGCCAGGAGGCCGGAATTGCAGGATATTTCCTATTGCGTATGAAAAAGCACATTAGGTTCTAATACAAACATAAAGGAAATGGGAACTATGATGAGGTCTAACCTTTTCAGTAAATGCAGAGAAGGCACATTGTGCTCTTACGTGTGCTAACTTGTTTGCCTAAATAGATATGTATAGAGCTGGTATGTCCCGAGAAATGATCTGTAAAACAACACTTTACTCCCCTATTATATCTGACACAAGATATGTAACTAATACATAATTTCTTACTGCAAAACAGGACTGTTTAAAGGCATTCAGGAAGCAAGTTAATATTTAACTTTTATTTACACTGGCCTAAAAGGATATTTATGATGTGGCCCACTTGCAACCACAGAGCTGGAACTAAGATGTTGACATTGGTAGTGCATAAAGAAAGAGAACATTGTGTAATGGGATTTAAACAGAAACACGTGTATATGTACACACATTCATATCATGAACACTTTGGACAGAGTACAAGTCATATCAATATTCATGCCTAAATGCACATTGTACCCTGTGTCTGCCAGTTGAGGTTCACAGTCAAAGATGGAGCTTCACAGTTTACTATGCTTCAGTTACGAATGGACACAGGTACTGATCACTGACTGTCCATTCAAAAAAGGGGCAGATAAATTACATACAGTATTTACAGGCCTCTTCCCTGCTCTCCATCCTGACACATCCCCCACAGCAGCCGGCAGGAGAGAAGAGGGGGGAAGTCGGAAGAGCTGCAGGAGGAGGGAGCACACAAGGGGACCAGGGGCAACAGAGAGAAGAAGAATCTGGATAGGAGCGGTGGCGGGGAGTGGCCTATGGAGGAACCAATCCCCTCCATTTTCCTCCTGCAGCTGCTGAAGGCCTGCAAGAGGGAGAGGAGGAGAAGCAGGCTTTCAGCGGCTGTAGGAGTAAAATGGAGCTGATTGATCCTATGTCGCCCCTGCCGCCCCTCCTATCCAGGTGTACGGATCCAGGTTTCAAAATCCAAGGTTAGCTGTCATTGCTGGACCAATGACCTACAGACACCCGCAGCTGCATGTATACAAAGAGACAAGGATGTTCATGACTTCATTGACCTAATATAGCCACAAATCTGATAAAATAAAGGCGGCATGGTGCTCAGTACAACTCCTCTCTAAGACCTCATTATGATCACAATTGTCACGATTTAATAAGTGGACCGTTATTCACATGTTTGTTCTTACCTCACTTATATTTCAACTGACCTGATTTCACTGTGACTCCTGAATACATTTTAAGTTCTGGCTTTATTGTTCAGCCTCTGTATCTCTGTACTTCCGACCCCTAACAGGACTTTTTATGATACTCATGTACAGAAAAAAGCAGTGTAATGGAATCCTCAGGAGCCACCAGACTTCAACACCAGGTCGTCTTCAGCTGTAGCTGATAATGCATTTCAGGACATCACCCTTTCATTAGGGCTCATAATCTAGTCTGAGGCCTCGTACACACGACCGAGTTTCTCGGCAAAAACCAACAAGAAACTTGCTGGGATTTTTTTTTTTGCCAAGGAAACCGGTCGTGTGTACACTTTTCGACGAGGAAACTGTCGAGGATCCCGTCGAGCCAAAAAGAGAGTATGTCTTCTTTTTCCTCGACGGGAATGGAGAAACTTGCCTTGTCGAGTTCCTCGACAGCCTAACAAGGAACTCGATGAGGAAAACGATGTGTTTCGCGCATCGAGTTCCTCAGTCATGTGTACGAGGCTTGAGCCTTATGGCCCATACACACAATCCTAAAATCAGACTTTTTTCGCTTAATAGTCGCAAGTAAAAATTTAATAGGTTACTAAAGTCACGAAAATTATCGTACAACAGAAAAAAAAAATCGGAAGTGATGTCATGTGTTGTAATGTATTTGTATTGTATTTTCAGACGACAACTATACTGACTAAACGAAAATCGTACGATCTGGTATCATACAAGGAAAAGTTTTGTGCTTGTCCAATTGAATAATGTCGGATGAATTGTCGTGATCGTGTGTACGGGCCATTGAGTACGGGTGATCCCCAGTAGTCAAGATTCCTTCTGAAATCTTAAATATTCTATTTGTTTGACCATTGCCACTGTATGGACTGTCTAATTACAACTAGTCCTGCCCTGGCACATTCCAGATCCCTCGCACTTGAACCCAAAAACTGGGCTTATGGAGATAAAACCAGCTCTCACATTTCACACACTCTTTGCCTGACAGTAAGGTATTCACATGCCAACTCACCCCTTTTGAGGGGATCTGAGCGCAACAAGGCCCCCTAAAAGGAACTTTCTCCACCTCCTATCAACTTTTTTTATTAAATCAAAATCTATCCTCCAACTCCTTCCTACAAAAATTACAAAATTCTTCTTTCTCTCAGGAACCAGGACCACATTATTCACGTTTTCATCACCCCTCCAAATTTAAGGCATATATAGAAAATACCTACAACTTAACTTTTGACGAGGTGGTACAGTACTATCTCACATTTTCCCAGGCACTAATGACAAGTTCTGGAGAGGTGGTAAACTCAAAGGCAATCTCATGCACATTTTCTGGGACTGCCTCAAGATCAAGTCACAAGGCACTTAAGTGATCCTTCAACGACTAGCACCAACCTCAATCACAACCCCCTAGCATACTGTATCTGTTACACCTCACAATAAGTACAAGTCCAGATACAGAATCTTCTCAATGAGGGAAAAAGGCCTGTATTACATGTAACTAGAAGCATACTAGCTACCCTACACTCTACCACTGGTTTGCCAATGTAAATAACATCACGCAGATGGAAGAAAGCTCACTCAGAGAAAACCTGATACTTTTAGAAATACATGTTCTACTGGATACAATTCAAATTCTCTTCTGAATATACTTTAGTCCACTTGAATGATGCCACAGACTCTCCCAAAAGTAATATCTAAACTATCTATTTTGCAACTAAAACCCGAGACTGTATTAATGCAATTAGTCTATCTGCACCACTTCCATCCCCCCTTTGAGGGGTTGTGGCTCAACCTCTGGACTTCCCTCACTTTCCTTCCCCAAATTTCCCCTCTCTTACTTAAGCCCCATACACACGGTTGGACTTTTTGACAACAAACTTCAAAATTAGCAGGTTTTCCAAAAAATCCGACCGTGTGTACGCTCCATTGGACAAACTTTTTCGGTTTTTATCAGACAAAAGTTCACTCTGCAAATGGACAAACTTTTCGGCAACAAAAGTCCTACGGTGCAAAGTCCTATCGTGTGTACAGAAGTCAATCGGACACTTGTCCAAAGTACAAACACGTATGCTCAGAACTAATGTTAAAATCAACCAACAATAGCAGAAGTTGACCAAAGGGTGGCGGTAAAGAGCAGAAAAGAGCTGAAAAAACACTTGATTTTGGGAAGGTTTGCTGAAAAAGTCATGCCGTGTGTATGCATACCAAGTTCACGGCCAACGCCTTTCAAACAAAAATCCACGTGAAAGTTTGTTTGAAGTCCGGCCGTGTGTATGAAGACACTGTTTTATAATTTTTTTCACAAATAAAAATGAAGCACACACAACATGACACTATATTCACTTGGTGTAAACGATAAAACCCATTTAGAACATGTTACATTTGTACAACTGTTTATTACCTAATGTATGCTGGAGTGGCAATAGTGTCCAGACTGGCAGATGACCCAAGCGAAAAACGCAACGCTCTCATGTTTGCAAGATGCATGGGGGTGCCATTATTGGCACTACTCTGTGTCTGCAAAGGGGCCCCAGATTTATGTGCAATGTGGGAAAGTGTGCAATTTTGCTTGTGTTTCCACAATGCACTAGTATGAACAATGCCTTATAACTTGGTGCAAGATTTTTTTTTGTGAAATAGTCTTTCTCTGTTAAATGTCCCAAGCATTTAATAAATAATGGCATAATTTCAGCATTTCTGTAATATAAAAAGATGTAACATAGGCGGCACACTGTGGTAGATGGTATCTGTGCATGATAGAGTACTGTATTGCAGAAACAAGACCAGCACCATGGAGATGATCTGGTCACGTACAAAGCAGAGATGAAACGCTGTATATGTAAGCTGCAAGGACAGATCACAAATGTAATAAGCTTGCATCAAAGTGCTGTTTACGTCTCTCTATTCATTACAAAGACACGTTTATATAGACAGCATTCAGGCGTGACAGATATGATGCTAATGTATTAAAAGGACATAAATGCAAATCATTCCAAAATGACAGAAAAAAAATACAGAACATTTTTAAGTTACTATTGTAAATACCACTGATATAATTTACTTATTTCAAATGCTTGTTCTTTCCACAATTTCATAAGGGAATTTAATGCAGAGATTTATAGATTTGTACCACTTCTAGCAGTTGTCTGTATTTCTTTTAGCAACGTTTATTGAGAAGGAACTACACTGTATCTGAGAACCACAAACCAAAAACGGTTTAATTAATTTCTAATTTTCAAATCAAACTCTACATTTATGACTCCATGATTTATTTTGCTGAAATACACCCCCTTGCATTTATGGCCATCTTGAGTAGGGGCCAATGATTCATGTAGCATTTACTTCCTGCAATCCACCTTCCCTGCTCAGTCATGCAGACAAGAGGATGTGTTTAGCTGGGAAAGCCCCTCCTCTGCGTCTCCCCTTCTAAAGACTTCTGGAATGTATAACATAATTTGTGAGTACACCCCTCACATTTTTGTAAATATTTTATTATATCTTTTCATGTGACAACACTGAAGAAATTACACTTTACTACAATGTAAAGCAGTGAGTGTACAGCTTGTATAACAGTGTAAATTTGCTGTTCCTTCAAAATAACTCAACACGCGGCCATTAATGTCTAAACGGCTGGCAACAAACGTGAGCACACCCCTAAGTGAAAATATCCAAATTGGACCTAATTAGCCATTTCCCTCCCCGGTGTCATGTGACTCGTTAGTGTTACAAGGTCTCAAGTGTGAATGGTGTGTTAAATTTGAGGTTATCGCTCTCACTCTCTCATACTGGTCACTGGAAGTTTAACATGGCACCCCATGGCAAAGAACTCCCTGAGGATCTGAAAAGAATAGTTGCTCTACATAAAGATGGCCTAGGTCAGTGATGGCAAACCTTGGCACTCCAGATGTTTTGGAACTACAATTCCCATGATGCTACACTACACTGCAGAGTGCATGAGCATCATGGGAAATGTAGTTCCAAAACATCTGTAGTTCCAAAACATCTGAGGTGCCAAGGTTCGCCATCACTGGCCTAGGCTTTAAGAAGATTGCCAAGACCCTGAAACTAATCAGTAGCACCATGGCCTAGACCCTACAGCAGTTTAACAGGACAGATTCCACTCAGAACAGGCCTCGCCATGGTCGACCAAAGAAGTTGAGTGCACATGCTCAGCGTCATATCCAAAGGTTGTCTTTGGGAATTAGACGTATGAGTGCTGCCAGCATTACTGCAGAGGTTGAAGGGATGGGGGGGTCAGCCTGTCAGTGCTAAGACCATATGCCGCACACTGCATCAAATCGGTCTGCATGGCTGTCATCCCGGAAGGAAGCCTCTTCTAAAGATGATGCACAAGAAAGACTGCAACAGTTTGCGGAAGACAGGCAGACTAGGGAAATGGATTACTGGAACCATGTCCTGTGGTCTGATGAGACCAAGAGAAATGTATTTGGTTTAGATGGTGTCAAGCATTTGTGGCCGCAACCAGGTGAGGAAAGTACAAAGTGTGTCTTGCCTACAGTCAAGCATGGTGGTGGGAGTGTCATGGCTGTATGAGTGCTGCCGGCACTGGGGAGCTACAGTTCATTGAGGGAACCATGAATGCCAACATGTACTGTGACATACTGAAGCAGAGCACGATGCCCTCCCCTTGGTGACTGGGCCGCAGGGCAATATTCCAACATGATAACGATTCCAAACACACCTCCAAGACGACCACTGCCTTGCTAAAGAAGCTGAGGTTAAAGGTGGTGGACTGGCCAAGCATGTCTCCAGACCTAAACCCTATTGAGCATCTGTGGGGCATCCTCAAACGGAAGGTGGAGGAGGGCAAGGTTTCTAAGATCCTTCAGCTCTGTGATGTCATCATGGAGGAGTGGAAGAGGACTCCAGTGGCAACCTGTGAAGCTCTGGTGAATTCCATGCCCAAGAGGGTTAAAGCAGTGCTGCAAAATAAAGGTGGCTGTAACGGAACGTCCCACAGTCCGCTTGAGTGCTTCCGTCATATACCACCTATCAGTCTGGATATAGATATCAGATATTCCAGCTGGTCTCAAGCACACAACGAGACGATACTTGTTTGTCTGCTGAACATGGAGTGTTTAATAGAACCGAGAATACAATCTTATATACAGTTTAAAGAGGAGGTAACCAGAACATAAATTAACATGAGCTAAGTAACTTATCATTTACCCAGACTAGGCGACTCATAGATATGACCTTTCAGGGTAGACGTCACATCTCCTCGCTCACCTGCTATACACTACACATTATCATAAGTGTAAACACAGGACATCTTCACACAATAGCAGTGTCAATTAGCACAGAGAACAGACAGATGGCTGGAGTTGGTGACATTAGCATCTAACAGTATGTGTCCCAACATTATGAATGAGTCACTCTTACAATTAACCCGTTGAGTTCAGAATCAACAAACAGTAAATAGTTCTTTACAGATATCCTGGAATATATTGTGGATAATAATTACATAATAATCCAATCTCAGGTAGTCCAAGATATCATTTCTCAGTCATCTTATGCCCCTAGTGGACATAGGATGATTTTAGACATAAGAGGGTTCGGGAATGTCCCGGGTAAGTCTGTCACAGTGGCCACACAAAATATTGACACTTTGGGCCCAATTTGTACATTTTCACTTAGGGGTGTACTCACTTTTGTTGCCAGAGATTTAGACATTAATAACTGTGTGTTGAGTTATTTTGAGGGGACAGCAAATTTACACTGATATATAAGCTGTTATACATTCACTACTTTACATTGTAGCAAAGTGTCATTTCTTCAGTGTTGTCACATAAAAAGATCTAATGTGAGGGTTGTATTCACTTTTCTGAGATACTGTATAATATACTTTACGATTGATTTACTAATGCTAGCAGCATAGGGAATAAAATTAGTCAATATTGATTGAGAAAGTGAAGTTCCCATTTAGGAAAAGATAACATTAGGATACAAGTTGGGTACATAGTTAAAATGTTGAATGAAACAAGGGCAGTAGATGCAGTTATCTGTATTTCAGACTGTGCAATTGGCACCTCTGTTGAGTGAATGATGCTTTTAAAGATGAAGCAATCTAGAAAGTGCACTGCGTTTGATCAGGCTGAGCTAACCTACAGGTTTGCATTGGGAGGGAGCAACAAAAAGCCAAACCTACTGCATTAATAAGCAGGAAGACATTGCTAATCTCTCATTCTGTAAATGCTGTAGAACTGGTGGTCTTGCTGATGTACCTGCTTCAGAGGTGCCATTAGAAATCATGGTGCTCTGTACAACCTACATGGCAGGCAGCCAGTTGAGAAAAAGGAGGAAGTGTGCACTGTGCACCGTGGAGAAATTTGGGTATGGTAAATTGCACTAACAATGGGAGAAGAGAAAATGTAATGATTTTCAGGAGCAGTAATCTGCCATGTAAAGGAAAAAAAATGTTTTCATAATAAGCATCCTTTACCTGCAGACATTCCTCTTTTCACTTCCTCATTGTTCGTTTTTGCTCAGAAGTTGCTCTATTTCTTCTCTGTTCTGTTCACTTCCTGCTTGTCTGATTGTTACTCACCACCGTGAAGGGAGGCTTTACTGCGGTAGTGAGTAACGTGCTCGCCCCCTCCTGGGAACTACATCTGTGCGGCAGGATGCTCTGTACGTGTTAGAGACTTCAAGGAGGTGTGAATTACTGGGCGTGCCGCAATGCATTCTGGGAAATGTAGTTCTTACACGAACGAGCGATGCAAACCAGGAAGTGAATGAGAGAACAGAAACTAGAATGCTGGAGGTGATATAGATGAAGGAATTTAATAGGTATTTACTCGTTTTTTAACAGAATCATTACACTATTATGTCTGTCTACCTTGCAGACATTAATTTTAGGCCAAAAAATGTTTTCCTTTACAACTCCTTTAAATGACAGTGCCAACTTGCCTCAGCACACCGATATAGAAGAGGCTGGGACTTTTATTTAACTGTTGGGAAATGCAGCATATCAGATTACTACACATGCACCCAAAAATCATTAAATAGTCCCCTTTCTGCCCCCTGCAAAGCATTCTCTGATTGGACAAGGTGGAAAGCATGGCATCATCACCCCGCTTCTCCACCTTGTCCAATTAGAGAACACTTTGCATTTGATCAGAAAATGAAATGCATTCACTGAATGGCACCATGCTGAGCCGATGAACTCCTGTACTACTACAGTGATTTCCAGCTTCCAGGTGCATCAGCCAGGTAAGGTAAAAAAAACATAAACTGGACCAATGTAACTATGTAAAAATATACTATACCTTCTTTAAGGTAAACCTGTAAGAGAACTATGGGAGCTGTCAAGGTTGGATTGTGGAAGAGTTCATAGTAACATTGATATTCTGAAAAGGCAACTGATTCTGTCATATGTCACATCTTTTCCTGTCAGGGTTGCTGTGGTAGCAAGTACATGGGATGGAGAAACTAGACAGTGATTACATATATGAAATTCACTGAGGCCCATTCATGTCTTCAACAATGCTATACAATGTGACTTTGTGTATACCCCCAAAAGGTATAATACAGACAAAAAGATAAAGATACAAATATTAACACTTTATTTCAACATATAACATACATATCCATGAAAGAAGCGTAAAACCAAATATTCAAGTTAGCCATCCGTATTTAGATCATCTTGAAAAGGTTGACGCGTTTCACGAGAAACCCCCACTTCATCAGGACCTGCGATCTCAATATAAATGTGCCTGTAGGAGAATGGCTGGTGGTAAGGTCAAATTGTGTGTATGCCTATAATACCATGATTAACCTTTACTTTGTATATATTTGTAAACTTGCAATAAGGGAAGAATGAAGAGTACAGTACTTAGACTGCTCTTAAAACCAACCAGCATCCCAGCATGTGTTCAAGATGGTGCACAAGCGCAGTGCGCACATGCATTGTGCTTTAACTTTGGTTATACACCCATGCATTTTTCTTTCATTCTGTATTTATTTATTTTTTTCCACATGTTTGCGACCTGATATCATGCATGCACAAGTTTTATTTATGTACCATTATATTGTTTTGTTCAATATGTGCATTATATATATCATTAATGTTTGTTTTCAGTCTTATTCACACCAAAAGCTGGATAATCATTGTTTCTACAAATATAACAAAAGTGCCATTTGCGTCCAGTCCTGAAGAAGCCTTATAGGCGAAACTGTTGAAAATATGGACGCCACATCAATCTGTACATGAATATAGTAGTTCATCGTCATTTGTTAGGAAGCAGGTATATACTGTACATATGACTTTGAATGAACTGTATGCATTACTTTTAGAATGTTGTTATCATTAAATACTTTTCTTTTTTTAAATATTTGAGTGAATTTTTGTATTTAGCACCCTTAAAATCCCGTATCCTGTACATTAATCATTTATTTATTAAAGGCTTGCATCACTTACATGAAAAGCAGTATGTAAGTTATTTTTGTCAGAGGGTCAGCAGTATTGACATTGCTAATACAACAAACAGCATAGAAGTATAACAGAGAATTGTTGACGTCAGGACAATTGATTTATTAATGTAAAATTGGTTCTCAAAGAAACAAGAAAACTGAATATTGCAATGTCATCTGAGTTTTATCAAGGAAAGGTGTTATACCTCAACTGGCGAAACTACCTAGATTGGAGGTAGAAGAAGCTAAATAGGGGGATAATAGGAAGAAATGTTATTTTATTGTTGGTTATAGTCCCCTTAGGCCTCCCACATCAATTCCAAGTTGGAGAAGGGAATGGACTGTCAGTTGTTTGGTGGTAAGGTAGCTGTTCAAATCCATTGGTAATTGGTAATCTGGAAGAGTATTTAAATTAATTCTAGTAAAACCACTTCTTGTTCACATCTGAGGTCCATAAAGGCCTTTGTGAGATCTTTAATTTCATGAATATTATTTACCCTGGCAAACCATTGGTTTACAGTTGGAGGGGAGGTTCTTTTCTACGAACTAGGAATGCAGACTTTGGGTACGTTTAACAACTGTAGAAGCAGAATTTTTTTGCAGAATTTTCCTGGGCAAAGGGGTAAGGTGGAGAAAAATTGCCAGTGGATTGACTGTAGAAAAAACTGTAATTTGTTGTATGATCTCCAGAAGACTTTCTGCCAGAATGTGTGCAGAACCAGGCACTCCCAAACAATATGTAAGAAAGTGAGTATTTAGGTATCACATCACCAGCAGGTCACAGTCCTTGTCCTTGAAAGAGTCTTGAAAGAATGACCAGTGTTCTGTACCATCTGGTTACAATTTTGTAAGAGATTCCTTGGTAACTGTTACAGATTGATGCCTTATGTGCAAAAAAAAAAATTCTCTAATTTAAGCCTCATACACACGATCAGACTTCCATTTGACATTTTTTTTGTGGATTTTTGTCCGAAGGGGCGTTGGCCGTGAACTTGGAATGCATACACATGGCAGAACTTTTTGATATAACATTCACCAAATCACGTGTTTTTTCAGCTCTTCACCGCCACCCTTTGGGCAACTTCTGCTATTGTTGTCTGATGTTTAGCATTGCTTCTGAGCATGCTCGTTTGAACTTTGGATTTTAGTCCGATAGAGTTGTGTACACACGATCGGATTATCCTCAATCGGACATTTGTTGTCGGAAAGTTTTAGAGCATTCGCAGCGAACATTTGTCCGTTGAAAAACCAAAAACAATTGTCCGATGGAGCATACAGATGGTCGGATTGTCCAATAAAACATGTCCGTCGGACCGTTGTTGTCAAAAAGTCCGATTGTGTGTATGGGCCTTTAGGCTTTCTGTAAACGTCATTGCTAGATTGGTCTCCCATTTCTGAAGGAAACCTGGGTCTCCAAGAGAAGGTGTAGTCAGAAATGCTCAGTGCGAGAGTGACAGTGCTCAATGTACAAGCTCATCGGACAAGCACGTCCTCTCAAAAGTAGTCTGATCTCTCCTGAACTGTTGAGGGGTGGAGGAAATAGAGGAAAGAAGTTCCCAAAGTGCACCCACGCAGCAAACAACAACCTTGCAATGGAAACAGTAGGGTTCTATGTATTTTTGGTACAGTGTCATTCATTGGGATCTCATAGTATATGGATGGACACATGCTAGATCATATTTTATAGGCTATTCATTTTTATCTTGTTATTTTTGCTGGAGTTCTTCTGTAAAGATTTCCTACAAGTATGACCTTTAAACCCTTATAAACATACTTGGAATGATTGAACTTATTTTTTCCTTCAGAGTTTTTATCCCTTATTATGTAACATCTCAATCAATGAATTCTTAATCCCTTATTTTGTTACCATCTACTGCCAGGATTACATAAACGTAATTTCTTTTCATCTAGGAGGGAGAATGACAAGCATGCATACTGTACAGTGAATTCAGATATCCATATCGAACATGCACTCTAGTCTTAGACCTCTATTCAGTAGCCTAGCTCAGTAGAGCATGGATTCCTTCATGCATAGCACATAGCATAACTCTTTATAAGCAGGATGACCTCACTCCTGGACTAAAGTGCCCTCCTGATATTTTAGTCAACAGCTCCTCTCCCCATCGCAGGATGCTAAACACAGCTCACTTGACTTTTCTTTCTACACTTAAGGCCCTTGTTATTTTTAGGCTTGTAGCTCAGCTGTCCCCATGTCATATAAGCAGAGCAGCTTGCAATAGTCCATTTGTTTTAACTGGATAGCTCTGGATTCGTTACAATAGCAGACACGTGAAAAGCATTGCATAGCGTCTGTTGTTTTCTCTCATTTTTCACATTGACAGCTTGCCTTATCAGTTGATCATGTTTACCTGTCATCTCACACCAAATAGATTGCAGGTTTTAAAAAAGCCAGATAATTGTTTATCTTGCAAAGAGAAGATGATTCATGCTGTTTATTTTTCTCAGCATTTATATGCTTTTCCCATAACATCATGTGAGTCTGCTTTCCTCATTAATTAACTTGTAAACTCAATAGAAAGAAAGTAGATAAAAACTTGAAGCCATTTGTGCTCAAAGAAATAATAAACTTGATCTTTTTTTCTTTAAATTGCTGCGACAAGGGGCTCATGCACATTGGCGCAGAGGGCCATCTGTACAAACCAATGACCAGAAGCAGCTGCATACTCAGAGTGAATACATGTGTACCGGTACAGACAATCCGTGTGCAAGGGGTGTGCATCCATACCTGTATGCATCTACAGCTGTGGCCAAAAGTTTTATAATTCCTTTATTTGCCAAAGAAAGTTACAAGCAACTGCCAAAAATGACAGAGTACACAATATCTCCAATAGGTAACAAATAGGTACACGGGGGTCAAATCAGAATACAGCATTGCACAGAATATGCGGCTATAACAAAGAGTACGTTTGTGAAAATAATGCTCAGTGCATCTCGCTAGAATGTCTGTCTTGTGTTAGTAGAGAGGACCTTGCCATGTACGCTTAATTGCATAAAACAATAAAATAAAAACTAAGACAAATGTACCATAAGACAAAGTAACTTAGATTGGAACTTTTCAATTAACTGAGCAGGAGATAAAACTCCCCTTGGGCCTGGTAAACCCAGGGATGGGGCAACCTACAAGCCAAATGAAAACAAGGATATGCAATATATCTGAAAAATATAACCCAACACTGGGTCCCAAAATAAAGAAAAGGGGGGGGGGACAGAGAGAGCGACTGGGGGGGGGGGAGTTGGGGGTACTGTATGTGTCCCAGAACGGGAAAAGCTGGGAATAGGGGGGAAAAACGGAAGAGAAACAGAGAACAGAGAGGGCCTCCATGTCTATCAATTAGTTTACCTTAGTGAACCACAG
This sequence comes from Rana temporaria, assembly GCF_905171775.1. Taxonomy (NCBI): domain Eukaryota; kingdom Metazoa; phylum Chordata; class Amphibia; order Anura; family Ranidae; genus Rana; species Rana temporaria. The sequence continues at coordinate 244,957,094 of NC_053491.1, forward strand.
TGATTTAGATGGGGGTTTTTTGGATCTCCAGCAAAAGGGGATGCAGCTGGATTGTGAGAGAGGCCTTATATTTCTTAATCAGTCTGTCTGAGAGATGGAGCAGACAGGCCGCCGGGTTCCCCTCCAGGTCAACTTCTGTCAGGCGTTTGACCGTACAGACCACCTCAAACCAGGAGGTAGCAAGTTTGGGGCAATCCCAAAAAATGTGCATCATTGTCCCTTCAGCGTTTCCGCATCGCCAGCAAACACTGGTGACATGTGGGAAGAGACGGTGCAAGATGGTAGGCACCCGGTACCACCTGGTCAAAATCTTGTAGCTCGTCTCCTGGGTCCTCGTAGCAATAAAGGACTTTTGGGAGAAATGAAGGATCTTCTTCTTCTGAGAGTCAGTAAACTGGGTGCCCAAGTCCAACTCCCACTTGGCCAAGAAAGGTGGAATATATCCATCGGGCGGCTGGGACAGAGAGGCATATATTATTGAGAGACCATAGCGGACTGGTTCCCCCGACAACACAGGCGTTCCAATTCCGTAAGTCGGCGGGAGGCACCCAGCGTCTGCAAACACTGGCGCAGTATGTTACGGCCATCCGAACCCACGAAATCACAGAGGCGGAGTCGTCCACTCGTGACTAAATGTTTGAACTAGGGGGTTCTGAAGGCCAGGTGAAATTCCGGGTTGTCCAAGACCGGAACCATAGGGGAAGGGTAGTGGTGACACTGAGGTGCGTCTCTGGCCTCAAGGAGAGTGCTACCCAGTGTAGGGTGGTCAGTAAGTGTCCTTGGGAGTGGTGACGAAATCCACGGCCAGCTTTTAGCTGTGTCATCAGAGTCCTCCATCTCAATGGCCACCCAATGCTTTGCTGCGTGACAGTGCCAGTCCACCAGCCTGGGCGAGATGCATCACTCTATAATAGGCTTTTACATCTGGGAGACCAACTCCGCCCCGACGCTTCGGAAGGTGAAGGAGTTGCAGTCTAATGCGAGATTTGCAGTAAGACCAGCTGAAATCTCTAAACATGGAGTTTACTCGCTTGAAAAACACTGGAGGAAGGTGAATGGGGAGTGTTGGCATCAAGTACAATACCCTGTCATCTTGAGGGCTTTGCAGCGACCGAACCACGTTAGTGTGAAAGAGTGCCAATGGAGAAGATCCGCTTTGAGGGGGGTGAGTAGGAGAATGAAATTTGCCGAATATAGAGCGGAGGGGTCAGGGGTGATATCGACACCCAGGTAGCAAATCGAGTCAGTTGCCCAATAGAAGGAGAACGTCGGGCGGAGTGATTTGAACAAGTCTTTCCCCCCATGATATTCAGAGTGGACGATTTGGATACATTAATTTGAAAGAAAAAGAGAGCACCGTACACCTGCAGAGACTGGAAGCGCTTCGGAAGGGAGGTCAGCGGGTTCATTAGAAAAAATATCAGGTCATCCACAAATGCAGTCACCTTGTGCGTCCCAGAGGCTTTCCGAAAACCGGCGATAGCAGGGTCCTTCCTAACCATGCACAGGAAAGGCTCTAAGGTGAGAATAGAAATCAAAGGGGACAAAGGACAACCCTGACGCGTGCTGTTGTGGATGTTGAAGAAATCAGATCTCGTCTCGTTAACCTTGACCGTGGCCGTGGGGTTAGAGTAAAGGAACATTATCCAGCTAAGCATGGAGGACTGTAAACCAACATACTCTAGAGTGGCTCGCATGAAAGACCAGTTTACTCGGTCGAAGGCTTTCTCTGCGTCCGTAGACAGCAAGAGAAGAGGCTGATTTGAGGATTTGGCAGCATGTATCAAGTTCACCACCTGGATAGTGTTGTCACGTGGTTCATGGAGGGGCACAAAGCCTGCTTGGTCTCTGTGCACCAGACTCGATATATGTGGGAGTAACCTATTAGCCCAAATTTGTGCGAACAATTTTTTTTTTTTTAAGTGTATTTTGTGCGTGTACTCGAGAGAGTACACGCACAGACTGCAGGAGTTGGGAGTAGGCATGCTTCCCCCAGAGACAATCTGACACCTTTCTCCATGCCCCGGGTGGCAATGGTGGGTGTGTGAGGGGGTCCTCCCACACAGCCCGCCCTATCTGCTCCACTTTGAAGCCCAACGGGGCAGAGGGACTCCTTATAAGTGAGTGAGAGGATCTAGCCCGCTCAACCAGCCCAGTTAGTCCTTCGCCTCTCTTTTTAGAGACCGCGTGGTCAAAGTGCGTGCATGTTAACCCAATTTCGAGTGCGTGTAAGTGTGGTGGTTTTTGTGGGAGGGGGTGGGCGTACTAAGCGCAAGCTTACCTCGCATAGCACACCCACCGGGAGCCGGGCTGAGACCACCAAACTCAATTCACATGTAGCTGAGACCGGGATCCGAACCTCTAGCTGCAGAGGTGAATGGCTTGTCAGCGCAGTGCCAATCGCGTTGAGCCACCGCAGCTCCCGTGCAAACAATTTTAAGTCCGTATTCAGGAGTGCAATCAGCCGGTAGTTTCCACATCGCAGTGGGTCCTTCCCTTCCTTCGGAATAAGAAAGATATTAACTCTCAGTGTGTCGGCCGGGAAGGACTTCCCCTGCGTAATAGAGTTTAATGCCGAGACCAGCGGCTGAGAAAGGGTCTCAAAAAAAAACTTTGTAATAGCTTGGGGTAAGGCCTTCTTAGGCTTGGAATGAGCCAGGGCCACCCTCAATTCCGCCACCATAATAGGGTAGCCAAAAGTTTTGAGAATGACCTAAGTATTCTTTTCAGAAAGCCTGCGGCCTCCGTCTTTATGGCAATTTGCATATACTCCAGAATGTTATAAAGAAAGGTCCCTATTTGTCATGAAAATTAACTTAATCCCATAAAAAATATTTTCACTGCATTTGTGAAGAAGGCTTCGGGGCACCCATCGGGGACAGACTGATATATGAGATGAAAAAGAATCCTGGACTGCTGCACTCTGTTCAATGATGTCTTTATTGGAAAAAAATCAATCCAAAATAATCCAAAATGGTACAGTCACAATGAAGATGAACAACAAGATGAAGGTGGCTAACGCGTTTCACATCGTGAGATGCTTATTCATAGTTTCATGAGCAGTAGGATGGGAGCAATCTAAGGGATCAGCAGCTTTCAGAGCGGTATTATTTCCCTACTTCATTTACAGGGACAGACTGATATTCTGCATAAAGTGCATGAAGGTAAAATGCCTTCAGCCATTGCAACCACTTTAAGACTTTTATTTTTAGCCTTTCCTAAAGAAGAACTCCACCCTACCTAACCCCCAAAATTACAAATCTCTAACACTTGCAATTGTTTCAAAATAAAAACATATTTACTAAACTATGGAGGCTAGCATTGTCTTGCATGAAGACAGAAGTTCTTCCCTTGCCTCACTTCTCACTTTTTCAGTACTGGCATCTTTAATGGACATGCCAGGAGTCCCTCTGGGATCTCAGTGGTGTGTCTGCACATGTGCCATATTCCCTGCGCATGCGCACACCCACCTCAGATCTTGACCAATCTACTGCCAGATATCTGCATGCGCATACGTGAGATCTTACAAACCGCATCCTGGAATGTCTACATCACAAAAGGAAGTTTGTGAGACCTTGCTTATACTCATACAGGCCTCGGTTGTAGTGGACTGGCAAAGACCCCTCGTGAGTGTGTGCATGCGCTGGGGCCTGGGTTGTCATACTCGCCTAGCAAGGATTTGGCAAGTAAAAAAAAAGTTTTAACTTTTTAGGTTCATTTTTTCCTGCAAAGAAGTTGGAAGGAGGTGGGATGAGGCAGGAGAGGGGACTTTGCTAAAATGAGTGAAGTTTGGCTTGAATTACTTGGTGAGTCTGAACAAATATGTACACAGCAAATTTATGGAAATACGACTCCTTGATGGATTGAGGAACATAAAAAAAAAAAGACTGCTTTCAGCTTTGTCCACTCAACACCATCTTATAACTTGGATTTGTGTACACAACCATTAAAATGCTTCTGTCAAGTAAGATTCTGACAGGTGATAAGTATAAAGTGTAGGCACCTAGAGGTCCTTGCAAATACCTGCAGTACTATTCAGTCCCTTCACTACTCTCAAGTGCTAAGTCACCGTCACCCTGATCAGGAAAATTTTTGGCATTTTCTGGTGTCAAGGCCTGTCTAACCTTCTGCTTCTCTCAAAGCCCTGTTTGTCAGTTAGGAACCTAATAACAGAAACAATATCAAGAAACATAAGAGCTTTGCCCAACAGAAGGCTACAGCACTCAGACACAGCGATGGTACTAAAAGCCACAGTAAGTATGTACAAGCCTACAAAGTGACACTATGGCTGTCAGTAGCATTTTTTTAAGTGAGTCACGTAATTCAAACTCCGGGAAAAGTGTTATTGTAAATCCTGCACCAGCTATGTGGGAAATAAGTAATAATAGGTATGCTATTTGTAAGATGCTGCTGTATTATGGTCACATTTTCCCCTTTCAATGGAATTTCCAGGTGCTGTGGGCATAAAATGGCTCTGGTTACACCAAGCAACCCCTCCTCACTCCATGCCCATTCACAAAAAGCCTTATATAATTCTCATCCAATTGGATTGGAGGATGAGAAAGCATGTGCATCCCTACCTATCCTCTCTCATCCCCCTCTCACCCAGCTTTAAAACTGGCCAAAAAAATGTATTTGCCAACAAATATGTACTACATGGGCCTACCAAAACACTTGATTTCATTATACATCCAGTCAGGTAGACCTTTGCACTATATCGTTGTTCGAGAACATCGAAAGGAGTTTGCACAATCAGACTGTAGCATGTGTGGTTAGCTTTAGGCATAAATGTACGTATATACATTGGATGGCATTTTCCTGTTTTGTCTGTTTCCAGTTGGATCAGGTGATGATCGAATTTCTATTAAGTGTCCAGCTGTTATGAAGGAGCATTCTTGACATAGGTCGATCTCTGGTTCCTCCTCCCCTTCCTGCTCCATTGCATAACAGGATAGTTGGGTATTTAATACATGACACTTCACCTATGACACCTGTCACCTGAGACCAGTCTGCATTGCCTCCCAAAGAGCCCAATAAAGGTCATATCTGCTGAGCACTCATAATACAGGTAGTAAGGACAATCTGGCTGATCTAATTCCTTGACATACAGAATGAGCACACTTACATTTTACCACAACATATTATTAATTCTATAAGGCTCCTTTCACAAGAGTGGACCTATCTGGTCCGCCTGTCCGTTTTTCAGGCAGACCCGATCGGAACCAACCATAGTTTTTTATGGGGCGGCAGATGTCAGTGGACAGGTGTCTGCTGACACCTGCCAGGCATCCAATCCCATAAAATCTGCTAAAATCAGACGTATGGCAAAACATTCGCCTTCCGTTCAGCGGATGACAATCGGATGGAAACTGACATGCAGTCCGTTTCAATCCGATCACCCTATAGAGGAGAGTTGGCTGTGTCCGTGACCGCTCTGCATAGCGGAGCCGACACGGACCTGTCATCCTCCTGCTCAGTGGGGATCAGCGGAAAGATCCCCCCATTGAGCAGGTGAATCTCTTTGGATGGATCTGCTTTGTCTGAAAGAGGCCTAACACAATTTGTACATCCAATATATGTGCACAGTCCTATTAGATTGCATCAACGATTACATTATTAGCAACACTGTTGTGAAAATACATTAGGACGTTGTTCCTTCCTCCCTTCAATTACGTGATGTTCCACCCATGCACTTCTTTAGACCTTAATGTGCACTTTTGAACTTCAGGGTCTGATGCACTTAAACTTGTTACAGTAAAACTACAGAGCGAGATATATTAGTCCTAGATTGTGGATGCAAGTAGATTTTTCAGATTTTAGTGTTAGGGTGACCATCTACTTTAATTGATGGAAACTGGTTATGGACATTCTTGGACATTTTTTTTTACTGTTCACTATTGTTATATATTATTTATTGCTTTAAAATATGCTTGATATTGATTTCCATTTGGTGCTTGGTGTATATGTTGCACACTTATTGGTTATAATTAAAAGAATATGCATACACTGCAGAATAATAAAAAAATATTTCAGGATGACAGAGAACATCCATACACTGCAGAGTGTATGCAGTTTGATGACAACACGGACTCTTCACAGCAATGTCTCTGTGACTAAATCAGGGTAACACATGACTGCCTAGCATAGTCTCTATAACAACATAGAGTCTAGCTGCATCAGTGACCAATGGCAATATATTAACCTCCTCCACCTCCTCCATGCTGCATATTACAAATAGCACTGTAGATTAATTAACCCCTCTGTCCCCCCAAACAGTTAAGGTGGTTGTAAAGGAGGTTTTTCATCTTCATGCAGTCTATGGACACCGATAGGCTAAACTGATGGGCACTGGTGAGGCTGAGCTGATGGACACTAATCAGGCTGTATTGATGGACACTGGTGAGGCTGCATTGATGGGCACTGGTGAGGCTGCATTGATGGGCACTGGTGAGGCTGCATTGATGGGCACTGGTGAGACTGCATTGATGGACACTGGTGAGACTGCATTGATGGATACTGGTGATGCTGCATTGATGGGCACTGGTTATGCTGCATTGATGGGCACTGGTGAGGTTGCATTGATGGCCAATGGTGAGGCTGCATTGATAGCCACTGGTGAGGCTGCATTGATTGGCACTGGTGAGGCTACGTTGATGCACACTGGCGAGGCTACATTAATTGCACACAAACAAAAACCATCACACAGAAATCTTCACAAACACATACTGACATTACACCCACACACTAGAAATCACTTTCTCAAGACAGGAGTACTTAGGATTTTTTTTTAGATCTGCAGGGGTACTTCACTGTAAATGGTGGAGAAACACTGCTGTAAGTGACTTAGCAATCAACACTGTCACTACATGCAGACCTAATCTGTCTCTATAATACCACCCTAACCTGGCACTATATATCACCCTGACCTGCCACTATATGCCACCCTAACCTGGCACTCGATACCACCCTGACCTGTCTCTATATACCACCCTGACCTGGCACTATATACCACCCTGACCTGGCACTATATACCACCCTGACCTGGCACCATATACCACCCTAACCTGGCACTATATACCACCCTAACCTGGCTCTATATATCACCCTGACCTGGCTATATATCACCCTGACCTGGCTCTATATACCAACCTGACCTGGCACTATATACCACCCTGACCTGTCTCTATATACCACCCTGACTTGGCTCTATATATCACCCTAACCTGGCACTATATATCACCCTGACCTGGATCTATATATCACCCTAACCTGGCACTATATACCACCCTGACTTGGCTCTATATATCGCCCTAACCTGGCACTATATACCACCCTGACCTGGCACTATATATCACCCTGACCTGGCACTATATATCACCCTGACCTGACACTATATATCACCCTAACCTGGCACTATATACCACCCTGACTTGGCTCTATATATCACCCTAACCTGGCACTATTTACCACCCTGACCTGGCACTATATACCACCCTGATATGGCTCTATATATCACCCTAACCTGTCTCCATATACCAACCTGACCTGTCTCTATATACCACCCTAACCTGACACTATATACCATAGTGTAGGATCCGTCAAATGTGCCAAATTCTCTAGGAACGCCCCTGAGGGGAACCAATGTAACTATACTCCCTGTTTCCGGGAACTGGCAGAGTTAAAGGGGCCTGTACCTGCATTAGAATATGGTATATAAATAGGTACTCCAATACAAAAGTAGCAGTAAAATAATTGCTGGGCTGTACATAGCCTGTGCAGAGAGCTGAGCTTTGGGTGGAATCTGAACATAAATAAGAATACAAATTTATAGAGGAGTGTCATTTATTCCACTTTTTCCCCCTCCATCTCTCATACGTCCCATAACCTATTTATTTATTTTTACACATTTTCTACTCAAACAATATCCCCTTTTATCCTTTCCTCTTTCCTGGACAGTACCCAGACCTCCCCTAGCTGACTCCCACGTTCACTCAGTGACCCTTGCACCTGGGATGACTCCCTCTAGAACAACCGCTTCATCTGAGGGAAATCCTGAAAACATGACCTATTGGGGGTACTTGAGGACTGGAGTTGAGAAACATTGCTCTAGAACATAGGTGGCAAACACAAGGCCCGCGGGCCGAAATCCGGCCCTCCAGACCATTTCATGTGGCCCTCGCACCTCTCCTGCACTAGATCACAAACTAGGATATGCCTTTCGATCAATCAAACTCCTATGTGGTGTTGTTCATACAGCAAGGAAATAGATGTAAATAGATGGACCAAATGGATAGAAATTATCACACTATCCGGGATAACCTCATGCAGTATCAGGAAAAAGAACGCTCACATAGCATAATATTGTATGCATATGTTTAATATAAAAAACAGAATATACTTACAAACATCGAAGTAAAAAGGCAGTAAAAGCAATAAAATGAAGCTGGCCGGCATGCGGACACCTGTCCTATGGGCAATGACGTGCGTCAACTTCCCAACGATCGTTTCGTCTCACAAAGACGTTGTCACAGGGGAGTGACGACGTCTTAGTGACCTACACAAAAAACACAGTTACACTGCCCTTCACCCGTGCTGTGAGGAAACCGCAGCAGGCAGTGTGAAAGCTGCCTTAAGGAGGTCAGGAGTAGTAATAGTATACTGTACAGTACAAACACTATCTGCAGCCTGGGTCTTAACATACTGTATATAGCCTGTACTATGGGATCATGATGATGATGATCACAGCAATGTGGCACAATATAACTACAGAGAGTGTTTGCACTGTATACTATTACTACACTTCTGTTCAGGGGTAGTATGACTTTAGGATAGCAAACAAGGAGGAGTAGGGGGTCTGAGGAGGATAGATGGGATCTGAGAAAGAGGAGGGGGTCTGAGGAGGAGGAAAGAGGGGTCTAAGAAGGAGGGGGTGTTTGAGCAGGAGAGGTCTGGGGGGTCTGGGGGGAAGAAGGGGGGGTCTGAGGAGGAGAGAAGGGAGGTCAGAGGAGACAAGGGAGGTCTGGGGGGGTTTGAGGAGGGTAGAGTGGAGGTTGGAGGGTCTGAGGAGGAAAGGGGGGGTCTGAGGGGAAGAAGGAGGGGTCTGAGAAAGAGAGAGAGAGAGAGAGAGAGAGAGAGAGAGAGGTTGGTCTGGGGTCTGCGGAGAAGAGGGAGGTGTGGGGAGTAGGGAGGGGAGGTCTAGGGCTGAGTTGTGCCCCCCTCTTCCCCCTTGTACTCATAGATCACACTGTGAGGCAAGTTCTTCTTTCTCTCTCCAGTTATGCAACATGTCACATGACAAGGACAGAGAGGAAGAACGTCAGTCTACCCTCACTCCAAAGCAGTGCCACGCTGAGACTGAGAAGAGTTCTCAGTCTCAGCACCTGCTCTCTCTTGCCACTTACAGGCTTGAGGGAGAAGAAAGTGAAATTCTCTCTTCAGCTGTAGCTTTTGACGCTCCTCCTTCTGACAGGAGTGAGACCGCAATCTCAATATGAGGAGCTACCCTCCTTCTCTCACAAGCCCACTTTCCCTCAAGAAGAGCAAGTCAAAATATCACTTCATGTCTGCCAGGGCTTATGGACATTAGCATTGGCAAATGCAGCAGCTTCCGCCGCCCGCAAGTAAGATGGAAATAAGTTCCAAAGCTCCTGTTACCTAGAATCAATACTGTACCCACCTGGGAAAATGTTGGATGTTGATTTTTTTTTGCAATCCATGTGAGCAGTGTTTGTCAGAGCACAGTGGGCCCCCCTTGCCTCAGGTCCTGTGTTCCCCACACACCCTGCTCACATGGATGATACACCACTGGCTTTAATGCAGCTGCAAAGTAAAATTCAGCTTTTCTTTGACACCTTTAGGGAACCAGGGACTGTCTCCCCTTATTTATCCAACAGAGCATTCTCCAGGCCCCATATAAGTGTAAGAGATCCTACTGCAAATGCTAAGACAGTGGGACGTAGACACGGGCCACAGGTACATATTGTCGCAAAATGCTGGTGCCAGAACTATGCAAGTACATAGTGGAGGTGTGGTGATGGGTTAATGTAGCACAATGGAAGGGTGGTATAGGTTAACAATTGTTTTAATAAGCTGCTTGAAAGATTTATATATTTTTAAATATGACAAATCTTTTAACAATAAAATCGTCCAGCTTAATAGGTTCTGAACTTATTTAAAACCTAAATGCCAAGCTCTCAAATAATATAGCAGCTCAGATTTAAAGGAGTTCTCTGACCTAAAACTTTTAACCCCCGCTGTGCCCGGGCTGTAAAAATATACAAAATAAACTTTCACTTACCTGCCTACGATCCCCCGTTGTTCCGATATCGCCGTCCCGTTCTCCGGTCCCGGTCTCTTCCGCTTCCTGTGTGTCGGTGACTCATAGTGCGCTCAGCCTATCAGCGGCCGCAGCAATGTCCCGTCGCGGCCGCTGATAGGCTGAGCGCACTATGAGTCACCGACACACAGGAAGCGGAAGAGACAGGGACCGGAGAACGGGACGGCGATATCGGAACAACGGGGGATCGTAGGCAGGTAAGTGAAAGTTTATTTTGTATATTTTTACAGCCCGGGCACAGCGGGGGTTAAAAGTTTTAGGTCAGAGAACTCCTTTAATAAGCTGGAAGTTTCCTCAAACATATGGATAGGATATACACAGCCTACAATTTTGAGAACCCCCTTAGGCCGAGTACACACGGTCGTTCCAAACTGATGAGAATGGTCCGACGGACCGTTTTCATTGGTTCACCGCTGAAGTGGCCTGATGGTCTGATGTGCGTACACACCATCGTTCCAAAAACCGATCGCGTCAGAACGCGGTGACGTCAAACACAGGACGTGCTGAATAAAACGAAGTTCAATGCTTCCAAGCATGCGTCGACTTGATTCTGAGCATGCGCGGGTTTTGAAACGATGCTTTTCTGTACTAACCATCGGTTTGGACCGATCGGGCAGCGGCCATCGGTTCGGTTTTGAAGCATGTTTTAAAATTTTGGACCGAAGGAAAACAGACCGATGGGCTATACACACGGTCGGTTTGGACTGATAAAACTGAACCTCGGTCCATTCTCATCGTTTTTTTCCGACTGTGTGTACGGGGCCTTATAGTTCACACATCACATGGCCAGTAGTGCAGATCAAAGTGTTAAAGACTTCTGCAAACTATGCTGTTCCATTTGTGGTGCGCTACTGTATACAGGTTGATATGTTGCAATAATGCAGCCATTTTATCAATAGTAGGCTGCAAATGTATGAAAACAGAAAATAAAACAGACTTTTTTTTGCAGCATAACCCAGTACAATGCTCTTGCTTTGTGATGTACTGCAGTGTGAGTCCGTTAACACCTACTGTACTTGTGCCTTGAGGTCCATTCTAAATTAATCATATCATGACATTGCAATGGATATACTACTACTACTACAACTACATGCCTTGAAAACGGCAAAAAAAAACAGTTATTGACTTTGTTAAAGTGAAGCTTCACCCAAAAGGGAAAGCTCCGCTTGTTAGCTTCCTCCCCCCCCCCCCTCCACTGCCACATTTGGCACCTTTGGGGGGAGCGGATACCTGTCAAAACCAGGTACCTGCTCCCGCTTTCAGGTAAAATCGCTGCAAGCGATCTACAAAATTTCTGGCCTCTTATTCTCCCCCCCACTGCCTTCTGGGAGACACAAATGTCCCAGAAGACAGCAGGACCATTCAGAAAGTGCAGCGCGATTCGCGCATGCGCAGTTGGAAACAGGCTGTGAAGTAACAAGGCTTCACTTCCTGCTTTTCTTAGTGAAGATGCCAGCGCCTGTACCCAGAGTCGATGGACAGATCTGCTTGGGGTGCCGAAATCGTGGGATCCCTTGACAGGTAAGTGTCCTTATATTAAAAGTCAGCAGCTACAGTATTTGTAGCTGCTGACTTTTCTTTTTTTCCCCAGGCTGGAACTCCTTTTTAAAGTCATTGTCATACATGGGACATTTTTACACTGTGTTTCCTGGGATCTTACTGGAATTCTAGGTCTGTTTTGAAGATGGGATTTCACCCGGTGCTTATATCATACAAAAAAACACAATTTGACTTTTCCACAAGACTGCCAGATCATGTTAGTTCCTCTTTTTGATGACCTACGTAGAGATGTCTGACTATTGAACCATATATGCTATGACTTCATTATGTTTCCCAGACAAGACCTTTGGAAAATTATGCTGAGATCACAAAGTCAGAAGTCTATGATTTGCACAATTACCTTCAAGATGGGCAAGAAAACAACAGAGTATAATATGCCAAAATGAAAGTAAATAGCTAACAAAATTCCCAACTACATAGCTAATTATAGGTTATTGTGTTCAGTAGAATTTTGTGAGATGGGAAAGAGGGGCACCAAGTATGTAGGCAAAGGACATGTCTCTGCCATGCTTCTAGTAACATAGACCACAAGGATAAATTTAAATAAATAATTTATCCCTTATTTAGCTTTGTTGTGGTTTACATCACATATTTGAAGCGCTTATCATTTACCCTTATTCACGAGGATAAATGGTCGGGGAAAAAAATGCTTTTTTTCATCACTAGTTTTCCTTTATTTCAGCATTTCAAAATAACAAATGGAAAAATTTAAAGGTTAGATAAAAGGTTTATACAGTAAAATACTTTTGATAGTTAAAGCCAAACTCTGTGTTTTCTTTTACTTTAAAGATTTAGTTTGGGCCACGCTGGTCAAAACAAATTATTACCATAAATGTGCCCACTGTCAGCACTGTATAAACGGTATGTAACATCAGTTACATACTGTATACAGCGCTACATTTGGCAGCAGTACCAGAACTTCCCATTGAGGGATATCGGGTGGTAGGCAGCTGACAGGGCTACCCTCTAAACAAATTTCAGACAGTTCCTGATGAACTGGCTGAAATTGTATTCTTCTATGGCCAGCTTAAGACAGTTGTCACTGCAACAGGTGTTCCCATTGGAAGGACCTACCTTTCCCTTTTTTCTATTGACAACTGTAAAATGTTATATTCCTCATTACTTTCTGTCTTGAAGACAATGGTCACCTAAACAAATTAAGAAAGACATAGATATCACCAGTGGCGTCTGGAGGGGGGGCTGGGGTCCCTGAAAAGCCCAGGTCTCAGGCGTGCAGCATTCTATTGTTACCCCCGAAGCACTGAGCGTGGGGACCGATCTGATTCCGAGCGCCACTGAGGGACATAGCAGGTCCTGCCTTCTGGAGCCTGCAGTGCCTATGATGGACGTCTCACTGGCCCAATGCCGGGACCGTGGGACAAGTGACGTCCATCATAGGCGCTAAAGGCTCCAGAAGGCGGGAAGCACAATGCAGCCGCCGAGCCACATCCCTGCTCCCCACTCGGGCGGGCGGCTCTCCTCCTCTGACTGCCTGCTGTGATGATGGACATTGGGGCGCGCCGCACACCATGGCTGAGCTAAGCTGAGCTGCTGCAGGACACATGAAGTCTGTCTCCTGGTCAGGTATGTCAGTGTATGTATGTCAGTCAGGTAGGTTAGTGCATGTAGGTCAGTGTATGTATGTCAGGTAGGTCAGTTTATGTAGGTCAGTGTATGTATGTCAAGTAGGTCAGTGTATGTATGTCAGGTAGGTCAATGTATGTATGTCAGGTAGGTAGGTCAGCAGGGGCGGACTGACCATTCGGGCACTGCCTGAGGGCCCCATGCCACTGGGGGGCCCCATCAGGGTTGCAAGCCTCAGTAAAACCAGGGACAGTATGTAAAAATGTGTGCTTTTTTACATCTGTCCCTGAAATGTCCCTTACTGACATCCTTTTGGTCTAAAAATCCCAAGATTATAGCTGCCCAGTCTCTCCAGTACCTTTTCAGTGTGTGTATGTGTATTCTGTGAGTATGTATACTGTGTGTATACTGTGTATGTATACTATATGTGTGTGTATACTGTGTGGCCCCATAATCTCCTATTGCCAGGGGGCCCCATAATCTCCTATTGCCCGGGGGCCCCATGAGTTGTTAGTCCGCCCCTGTAGGTCAGTGTATGTATGTCAGGTAGGTAGGTGAGTCCAATGGTCAGTGTGTCAGGCAGGTGAATTTAGTGGTCAGCATTGATGGGCACTGGTAGGCCAGGCAGTAACCAGCAAATGAGCTTACCCCCTGCCACATCCCCCTCCCCCAGTAACCGGACTTGGAATTTGGGCTGAAGCCCCTGGTCTTTTTGCGACCTAGCAACACCCCTGGACATCACTAAAAGCCTAAAAATGTTACCACAATTTATTACCATTAGAAAACGTAACTTACAGTAATATCTACACATGTCCCCGTTATAAATGGGGGAAGCAGTAGTTTCACTGTGACATGTACACGTGAGAATATTTGTCCTGTTTAAACTAGTTATACATTTAAAAATGTGCTCATACAGGAAGCTTAAATTATAAGGGGTTAACTGGAAGTATTAAGAGGAAGTGACTTCAGCAAGCCACAAATTTGCATCACACATAAGCGAAATGAATTTCTTTATCCCGTAACAACAAGGTAAAGGGGAAACAGAGTGAAATCAATGCATAATTCATACTAGTGACATAGGCATGGGTCCTGTAAAGTAAATGTTTGTCCTATATGTTATAAACGTAATGTGAAGTTTTTATACTTTTATAGCTGTTCTTTCTAAAGATTTATACACTATGCATGATGTTACGCACAGTTTTACACAAATTGTTTATAACTAAAGATCTGATTACGTGTGTGTACATGACAACCTCTCAGATATAACACAATAGAAGTTGTAAGAGCAAACTTTGGGCCTGTCCAGGCCACGCACTAGTCATGTATCCTGTATGCGTGTGAAAATAAACTTTACACCTATCAGAGCTATGTTATGGTAGCCCAAGAAGAAGTTTATGGGGCAATCAAATGGTGCTAAATAAATGCTCCAATCCCCATACAAAGATTTCCCCATGCAGATAGAACCAACATCAGTAATAGTACAGAGTTTACAAAACTCCCTTCTGATAGGGATAAACTCTGCAGCCACTACCAAAATCTCTATAGAAAGTCATATTAACATGCAGATATGCATTATCCCCCATCATAGCCCCTTAGGCTGCGTACACACGATCAGTCCATCCGATGAGAACGGTCCGAAGGACCGTTGTCATCGGTTAACCGATGAAGCTGACTGATGGTCTGATGTGCCTACACACCATAGGTTAAAAACCGATCGTGTCAGAACGCGGTGACGTAAAACACACAACGACGTGCAGAAAAAAACGAAGTTCAATGCTTCCAAGCATGCGTCGACTTGATTCTGAGCATGCGTGGATTTTTAACTGATGCTTTTGCATACAAACCATTGGTTTTGACCTATCGGTTAGGCGTCCAACGGTTAAATTTTAAAGCAAGTTCTAAAATTTTTGACCGAAGGGTAACTGACCGATGGGGCCCACACACAATCGTTTTGGACCGATGAAAAGGTCCTTCAGTCCGTTTTCATCGGTTTTGACCGACCGTGTGTACGCGGCCTTAAACTTCATACTCCCCCCCCTCCCTCCTTCTCTGTACTCGTTCTCCCAATTATATCTGCAGTACACAACATCTCTCATTCTCAATCACAACCTCCCAGGGTGATCTCACACACTGTCCATAAACCAAAAGCATCAGCCCTTAGTAGCAGGATGGTGCTTCCTCCATGGGGACTGGCACAAGACGATTAGTCCATGGGTCCTTTAGTGAAGCCTGAGACCAGCTTACACCACATCCTACCACTGAAACTTGGGAGAGTCTGTCAAGATTTCAGGAGACTATTTGAAAATGTCTGAGTTTTCAGGAAGACTTAGTAGGTATTTAATGGTCAAGTATTTAAGTGAGAAAAAATTAGGTACCAGCGCCAAAATCAAATGTCTAAATGTTTTAATGCTGCTCCTAAAATTTGTGATAACTAATACTTCATGAAATAATACAAATAAAGGGCACAATTAAATAATATGGTGATAAAGTTAAAAAATCAGTCCATAACCATCAGTATGTTTACTTCTTCTTATAAATAATACTCCAACACTGTGCTTTGCGGTGTGCATCTCAGCTTCCAGGCGGAAGTAGGAGGGCTCCTTGGTATGCGTGTCAGGCCTCGCTTTGATCCATTTCACGCTCAAGCGCGCGTCATCAGGAAGTGATGTCACCACACGCGCTTGAGCGTGAAATGCAGAAACCTGTGATGGGAGTTGGATGTACCCAGTAGATGATACATAAAATTCGAAGACACGTTTTTACACCAATATAAATTGGATTGGAATCCGGTCACTTCTGTAATCTGTTGTTCGGATACGAGGAGATTCCGGAAGGGGCCAAATTGATGAAACAAGGAGTTTCTCATATTACATGCATACTGGTCATTTGGTGGCCGAGGCTATCTGGTGAGCGCATTTTATCATCACTTTGGGTGAAGCATTTTGAAGCACTCTGCATTTTAGAAGCACAGTGTTGCAGTATATATAAGAAGTAAACATACTGATTGTTATGGACTTTTCAGATGTATTAACTTCATGTGCCCTTTGTTGATTGTATTACTGCATTAATTTATTAGATTTTTTAACTTTATCACCATATTATTTAATTGCGCCCTTTATTTGTATTATTTCAATGGTCAAGTTTAGTGTAAAAGAATCAACGTTTTACATTTCAGAGCCATGTAATAGTCAAGTCATACATTGTATGTGTGTGAAAATAACTTTTGGGCTTATCAAAACATATAATATGATGGTTAAGATTCCAGTATGTGTGTGAAAATAAACTTTGGGACTATCTGAACCATAAACTTGTAAAGCATTCTGTATGTGTGTGAAAATAAATGGCAGACTTATCAAAGCCATGCAATCCTGTATATGTGTGTGAACATAAACTTTGGAATTTTCAGGGTCATGTAATGGTAATGCATCCTGTATACAGTATGTGTTAAAACAACTTTTGGGACTATCAGGACCATGTAATGATCAAGTATCCTGTACATGAGTGAAAATAAACTTCAAGCTTAGCAAAGCCATGTGATACATACTCACCAACATTTCAGCCCCCCCGGTCCCAGTATTCCTGTTCACAGTCCACTTCAGGACTACTCAGAATCTGGGTGGCTCTGCCCTCTTACTGGAGTGGCCCAACCAACCTTGACTCTAATTCTGTGGAAACCCCCTATCACCATATTAAATGCCTTATTAAGTACCTGGGTGCCCACAGTAACTTTAAAATGGGTGACACTGTGATCTGGGAACATTTCTCAGGACACAGCATCGTCAGGATGTCCATGATGTGGGACTGGTCTAACAAATCTAGGACAGATGACTCTATGGTAATGATCAAGTATACTGTACATGTGTACGGGGCTGCCATCAGGGTGGTACAGCCAATACACCTCTAGGGAGCCCAGGCATCCCTAGGGGCCCAGGCGGAGATCGCTTCTCTGGGCACCTTCCCCGCATATCCTCTGAGGACCAGCGCCGCAATGAAGCACTCTGTGACAGGTGTTGGCTGCTTATCACAAGAGCACACATAGCCTATGGAGCCTAGGCTCCTCCTCCATTCTGACCAGGGGCGGACTGAGGGCCAATAGTAAGTGGAGGGGGGTATATTTGCTACTGTGGGGACAGCAGCAGTGTCATTGCTTAATACATACTCTGCACTGTGGGTGTATGTTATTAGAATCTCCAAAGCACCGTTCTCCCCCCCCTCTCCTGCACTATGAGATCTCTGACTAGAACCCCTCTCCCTTCCTCTGATCACCAGTGCTGTTCTGAGGGGGCGGGGTGGAGCGGAGCACACTGCAGCTACTGCTGGCGGGGACGGCTGCTCACACTACAGAGAGGAGGTAAGCAGCTACTGCTGGCGGTGACGGCAGCTCACACTATAGAGAGGAGGTAAGCAGCTACTGCTGGCGGGGACGGCTGCTCACACTACAGAGAGGAGGTAAGCAGCTACTGCTGGCGGTGACGGCAGCTCACACTACAGAGAGGAGGTAAGCAGCTACTGCTGGCGGTGACGGCAGCTCACACTATAGAGAGGAGGTAAGCAGCTACTGCTGGCGGGGACGGCTGCTCACACTACAGAGAGGAGGTAAGCAGCTACTGCTGGCGGTGACGGCAGCTCACACTACAGAGAGGAGGTAAGCAGCTACTGCTGGCGGTGACGGCAGCTCACACTATAGAGAGGAGGTAAGCAGCTACTGCTGGCGGGGACGGCTGCTCACACTACAGAGAGGAGGTAAGCAGCTACTGCTGGCGGTGACGGTAGCTCACACTATAGAGAGGAGGTAAGCAGCTACTGCTGGCGGGGGACGGCTGTTCACACTATAGAGAGGAAGTGAGCTCAATTTTTTCTGAGTAAAGTCTCATTGGATGAAAAGCTGCCAAAGTTTCTGTTAGAATTTGTCTTGTAGGCAGGGCCGCCATCAGGGGGGTACAGGCAGTACACCTGTAAGCGGCCCAGAGGTCCCCAGGGGCCCGGACGGCAACCCCCTTTAAAAAAATGTTTATTTTTGTTTATATTTTTTTATTAAAAGGCCCCAGGGCCCTGGATGGCAAACCCCCGTTTTTTATGTATTTTTTATAAATGTTTATTTTTTTTATATATTTATTTTTTATTAAAGGGCCCAGAGGTTTCTTTTTTCTTTTTATTAAAGGGCCCAGAGGTCCCCAGATGGCTACCCCCTTTTTTTATATCTATATTTCTTCTTTATTTTGTAAAGTCCCCCCCCCCTTCTCAATTTGCAGTAAAGTCCCCCCACCCCCAAACAGCGAGTGTGACACACAGCCCTATCTATATAAACATCCCCCAATCACTCTGTCCACATAATGTGAATGCAATTTATGACCATTCATTTAACTCTGTGTTTATGTGGTGAGTTTACACTTCTGATGCAGACTCAGAGCTTGGACACAAGGGTTAAATTAATTGTCATAAATTAATTTCACATCTGGACATACATAGAGTGCTAGATGTTGGATTATATAGATAAATATTTACATCTTATAACAGAAGGATGTTTTCTTTGAGTACCAATTTTGTATTATGTTCTGTTGTATAAGTAGATGAGCACAATATATTTTTTTCTATTAAACATCACTATCTGTCCACATCTCAGCCCCTACTCCCCCAGCTTGTATCACCCCCAGACCACTTCATACATCCAGCTGACAGACACCACTCCCTGGTCACCCCACAGACTGCCATTAAAATACATCCTTCACCCTTAATCCAGTCAAACCCTTCACACTCCTCTCCTCTACATACTGGAGGGATTACACTGGACTGCATCTGGGCTGTACTGAGGGCACAGAAGGGATAGTATGACTACTGAGGTAGGACACTGCAAGAGAGGACCGAAATACATTTGAGATGAGACTGCAGAAGGATGACATGGGATGGAGGAGGAGGACATAGAATGGAGGAGGACAGGAGGAGGAGAAGGACATGGGATGGCCAAGATGGGACTGCAGAAGGAGAAGGATGTGGGCTGGAGGAAAAGAGACTGAAGGAGCAGGAGGACATAGGATGGAGGAGATGGGACTGGAGAAGGAAGAGGACATAGGATGGGGGAGATGGGACTGGAAGAGGAATAGGAGTACATGAGATGGAGAAGGAAGAGGACATGGGATGGAGGAGGAGGACATGGGATGGGGGAGATGGGACTGGAAGAGGAGCACATGGGATGGAGCAGTGGCGATGTGTCCATAGAGGGCGCAAGAGTGACGCCCCCTCTCACTCCTGCACCGCCACTGAATACAATATATGGATTCATGCATTGCATGAATCTATGTATTGTTGCTGCCGCCCACTATTCAGATGGCCGTCCCCCTGGTGAGTGCCAGCCTTCTGAATAACGGCAGCTGGTTGTCTTTGGAAGTGCCTATCAGAGCCAGCGGCCAGTGGCTGCGTTTGATGACATGGCACAGTGGCTGCGTTTGGCATGGCACAGTGGTGACAATTGATGGGCACAGTGGTGACAATTGATGGCACAGTGGTGACAATTGATGGCACAGTGGCGACAATTGATGGCACAGTGGCGACAATTGATGGCATGGCACAGTAGCTGCGTTTGATGGCATGGCACAGTGGTGACAATTAATGGGCACAGTGGCGACAATTGATGGCACAGTGACTACTTTTGATGGCATGGCAAAGTGGTGACAATTGATGGGCACAGTGGCGATAAATGATGGCACAGTGGCTGCATTTGATGGCATGGCACAGTGGCGACAATTGATGGCATAGTGGCGACAATTGATGGCATGGCACAGTGGCTGCATTTGATGGCACAGTTGCAGTGTTTGATGGGGACAGTGGCTGCAATTGATGGGCACAGTGAAGCTGCAATTTTTTTTTTCGTTTGTTTGCCCCCCCCCCCCAATATTTTTGAGCACCAGCCGCCACTGGGATGGAGGATATATTAGGGAGTATTAAAATAAAAGTGGGTTCACTGAAGTACTTGGTGGGATGGCCAGTGATTGTATTCAGTGGGACAGCCAGTGGGCGGGCCTTGAGGAATGTTTGTGGTCAGGCCTGGGGGACCCAGACCTAAAGCTGTGTAAAGGGCCCCAAAATTTCCAATGGCTGTCCTGCATGTCTACAAATCAATTTCGGCCAATTAGAGCCATCTAATGGTCAAGCATACCCTATGTGTGAAAGTAAACTTCTGACCTATTAGGGCCATGAAATGGTCAAGTATCCTGTACTTGTGTGACTAATACTATTACGGCTAACTCTTGCAATCTTTTCTTTGTGCATTACAAAGGGAACTTTAGGTTTGAATATGGAAATGATCCTCTAAAGGTTTCTGAGTCATACATATAATGTTGTCACCCTTTTTTTTTTTCATCCTTCCAGTTTATAGACTTTTTTTTCAATTTCCAGTTACTTAACATAAGGTTTTACACTTCTTACACCATGAGCACCAGGTTACAGTTTTAACCAGTTGGTAACCGCCCTATAGCCAAAATACGGCTACAGAGCGGTTACTGTACTCTAGGAGGGCGTCAATGTACGTCCTCCCAGAGACTGCGTTGTGCGCGCCCGAGCGGGCGCGCACACGCGATCGCCGGTGCTCGCCGGGTCTACGGGACCCGCAGCAACAGCACTCGCGGTAAGGAGCCAATGGACGCGGCTCCTTACCACGTGATCGCGCCGTCCAATGACGGCGCGATCACATTTGTAAACAAACCCTGCGGCTGGGTCACATGCAGGTCATCTCTCTCCTCTCCTCACACCGTTGCAGCGTGAGAGGAGAGGAGAGAGATTTTTTCAAATCAATAGTAAGTGCCAGCAGTGCCCAGCAATCCCCAGCAGTGCCCCATCTTTACCCCAGCAGTGCCATCTGTCCCCTAGGAAGTGCCATCTGTCCCCCAGGAAGTGCCATCTGTGCCCCAGGCAGTGCCATCTGTGCCCCACTAGTGCCATCTGTGCCCCACTAGTGCCATCTGTGCCCCACTAGTGCCATCTGTGCCACCTGTCCTACACCAGTGAACACCAGTGCCACAAAAGTAAAACAACACTGCCACATCAGTGCCACAACACTGCCACCTGTGCCCATAAGTGCCACCTGTGCCCATAAGTGCCCACAAGTGCCGCCTGTGCCCACAAGTGCCGCCTGTGCCCACGAGTGCCGCCTGTGCCCACGAGTGCCGCCTGTGCCGCCTGTGCCACACGAGTGCCGCCTGTGCCACACCAGTGCCGCCTGTACCAAACCAGTGCTGCACCAGTGTCATCTGAGCCACACCAGTGTCATCTGAACCACATCAGTGCCGCCTGTGCCCATCAGTGCCGCCTGTGCCCATCAGTGCCGCCTGTGCCCATCAGTGCCACCTGTGCCACACCAGTGCCGCCTGTACCAAACCAGTGCCGCCTGTACCAAACCAGTGCCGCACCAGTGTCATCTGAGCCACACCAGTGTCATCTTTGCCACATCAGTGCCGCCTGTTCCCATCAGTGCCACCTGTGCCCATCAGTGCCGCCTGTGCACATCAGTGCCACCTGTGCCACACCAGTGCCGCCTGTACCAAACCAGTGCCGCCTGTACCAAACCATCTCAGTGCCACCTGTGCCCATCAGTGCCACCTGTGCCCATCAGTGCTCATCTGCACCCCACCAGTGCTCATCTGCACCCCACCAGTGCTCATCTGCGCCCCACCAGTGCTCATCTGCGCCCCACCAGTGCCATCTGCGCCCCACCAGTGCCATCTGTGCCCCACCAGTGCCATCTGTGCCCCACCAGTGCCACACCAGTTCCACCTGCACCACTGCAGTGACGCCTGTGCCCACCAGTGCCGCCTGCTAATCAGTGACCCCAGAGCCACAGCAGTGCAACCAGAGCCACACCAGTGCCACATTTGCCCATCAGTTACACCTGCGCCACTGCAGTGCCACTAGTGCCCACCAGTGTTCTGCAGTCCAGCCTCACTAGCCACCAGTATGGCAAAAAATTTTTTTACCACCGAGCAGGCCTTCCAGAAACTATGGGCGTCTGATGACAGCTGTGAGGAGTCTCTGTCCGATTCCGATTCGGCCTATGAGCCCGTAACAGGAAGCGGGTCTGATACTGATTCAGAGGAGGAACCTGTGCCCGTTAAAAGAAGGCGTTCTGGCGTGGAGCAGCCTACTACTAGTGCAGTGCCGTCCACCTCGCAAGCAGTGCCGTCCACCTCGCGAGCAGTGCCGTCCACCTCGCAAGCAGTGCCGTCCACCCCGCAAGCAGTGCCGTCCACCCCGCAAGCAGTGCCGTCCACCCCGCAAGCAGTGCCGTCCACCCCGCAAGCAGTGCAACAAAGGTCAGGCACCAGTAGGGTGTCCTCTCTGCCCCAAAGGGATAGGGGCCATGCCAGCCTTCCCTATGGCCTTCAAAACCCCCTGTGGCTGCCTTCGAATTCTGGAGCATCAAGTATCCCCCCTTTCACCGCCCAACCAGGTGTACAGGTGAACACCGATAATTTTGACACGATTGATTTTTTTCATTTAGTTTTTACAGACGAATTATTGTCATCTATTGTGGCCCAGTGCAATCTCTACGCTCAGCAATTTATTCTAAGCAACCCCGATTCCAGCTATGCCCGCCCCTTTCATTGGAGAGACCTGACCGTAGAGGAGTTTAAAATATTCTTAGGCCTGACCTTCAATATGGGTCTCTCAAAAAAAAACAAAGGGTACGCCTATTGGTCTACCAAAGCCATCCACCACATGCCCGTCTTCTCATCCCGTATGCCCAGATCCCGATACTTCATGATTCTACGGTTCCTCCACTATAATGACAACACCCAGTGCCCTCCCCGAAATGACCCTGCTTTTGACAAATTATTTAAAATTCGGCCACTTCTAAAAAAAAATTCTGAAAAATTCCCCCAGTTATATACCCCTCAACAAAATATATCAATAGATGAGTCCCTTGTAAAATTCCACGGCAGGCTGGGCTTTAAACAATTCATCCCAAGCAAAAGGGCCCGATATGGGGTGAAGATGTACAAACTGTGTGACCGAGACACGGGGTACATCTACTCCTTCATTGTTTACGAAGGGAAGGACTCCCAACTACATCCCCCCGAATGCCCCGAATACATCGGAACAAGTGGAAAAGTCGTCTGGGAGCTCATCTATCCACTACTTGGAAAAGGATACCACCTTTACGTGGACAATTTTTATACCAGCTTGCCCCTGTTTAGAAATCTTTACCGGAGAGACACCCCAGCATGTGGCACAGTGAGAATAAACAGAAAGGGCTTCCCCCAAAAATTGGTGAATCAGAAGCTGAGACGAGGAGAGACGACGTCTTTACGGAACCAGGAGCTATTGGCTGTCAAGTGGAGGGACAGACGAGATGTCCACATGCTCACCACCATCCACAATGACACCTACGTGGAAGTCCCCAAAAGAAGCGGCCCAGTGCAGAAACCATCTTGTGTCTACGACTACAATTTATTTATGGGTGGCGTAGACTTCAATGACCAGATGATTGAACCCTATCTTCCCTCCCGAAAATCCCGTCACTGGTATAAAAAAGTGTCCATTTACTTTTTCAGTTTGGCCTTCTATAACTCTTATGTTATCTACAAAAAAGCAACACAGAATCCCGTTCCATATCTACTCTACCAAGAAGACGTTATCACCGCCCTTTTGTTCCCTGAAATGCCACCAGACATTCTTCGCACTGATTGCGTGAGCAGACTTCACGAACGGCACTTTCCTGACAAAATCCCCCCCCGTCGAACAGGTGCAGCCCGTCAGAAGAAATGTCGGGTGTGCGCCAGAGGAGGAGTCAGAAGAGACACAACAGTTTATTGTCCCGATTGTCCCTCCCAACCAGGCCTCTGTTTAGGTGCATGTTTCCGCCGTTACCACACTATTGAAAATTATTAGGTAAACAAAATTCAAATTCCCTGTCATTTTCCTCCACACCCCTTATGCCACTGCACTCTACATACCTCTGCCTTCTCCGGAACCGACCCTGGACTGTTATACGACCACGATTTTGCCTAATGCTAAAAATACCTCTGCTTTCTCTGGAACTGACCCTGGCTTGTTATACGACCACTCTTTTGCCTAACCCTAAACTGTACCTACATCTGCCTGCTCTGGAATTGACCCTGGACTGTTTGACTACGTTTTTTGCCTGCCCCTTGGATTGATCTTTTACCCTGCTATGCTAGTGGGAACACAGGAGTCTCACACATGTGAGGGGCTCCAGAATTGTTTTTCTGGATGAAAAAACTAATTTTTTAGTTTTCTCATTCCCAGATTAGGGTCTGGTTGCCCGGAGGCTTCAAAGAGATTTGGGTGGGAGAAGCCTCTACCCCTGTCCCCATTCTTTCCTGGCCTTACTACCAGGACCAATATTTTGGCACTGCTGGCTATGTACCGACTATGAACAATATTGCTGCCTGGACAATTCCATTCATTGTCGCTGACCACGTCCCTGCCTGCTGCCTGGATCAGGGCTCTCCTCCTGTGGACAATTGCACTACTAAAAACACAGGTAATCCTTTTTTTTTGTACCCATTACTCAGCAGAATGTATTTTAGGGTGTAATTCTTGGTATGTACATGCTGTGTTAGAAATATGAAGGGCCTTCAAAAATGTGATAGATTGTAAGGAAATTGGATGTGTAATTTGTGTCCCTACAACACCTGATGGTGCTTCTTGGATGTTGGGTCTCTATGTGGCCAGGCTGTGTAAAAGTCTCACACATGTGGTATCGCCATACTCAGGAGGAGCAGCAGAATATATTTTGGGGTGTAATTTTTGCTATGTACATGCTATGTGTTGGAAATATCCTATAAATGGACAACTTTGTGTAAAAAAAATGCGTTTTCATTTTTTTTCCACATTTTCCAAAAACAT
Source organism: Rana temporaria (assembly GCF_905171775.1). Classification (NCBI taxonomy): domain Eukaryota; kingdom Metazoa; phylum Chordata; class Amphibia; order Anura; family Ranidae; genus Rana; species Rana temporaria. The sequence continues at coordinate 244,982,436 of NC_053491.1, forward strand.
CTGCAAAAAAATGAACTGTTCAAAAGACTCATTATGCCTCATAGATTATACGTTGGGGTGTTAGCTTTCCAAAATGGGGTCACTTTGTGGGCGTTTCCATTGTCCTGGTGCTCCAGGGCCTTCAAAAGTGTAATAGGTGGTTGAGAGATTAGATGTGTAATTTATGCTCCTAGAATGCTTGAAGTTGCTACTTCGGTGTTGGGCCTCTGTATGTGGCCACGCTGTGTAAAAGTCTCACACATGTGGTATCGCCATACTCAGGAGGAGCAGCAGAATATATTTTGGGGTGTCATTTGTGGAATATACATGCCATGTGAGAGAAATAACCTGTTATAATGACAATATTGGTATGAAAAAAAAAAAAAAAAAAAAATATCTTAATTTTGCAAAGAATTGTGGGAAAAAATGGCAACTTCAAAAAACTAACTATGACTCTTACTAACTACCTTGGAATGTCTACTTTCCAAAAAGGGGTCATTTGGGGGGTATTTGTACTTTATTGGCTTGTTAGGGTCTCAAGAAATGAGAGAAGCTGTCAGTACTTCAGGTGTGATCAAATTGTTCAATTTTCAGAAATTGGTACCAAAGCTTGTAGACCCTATAACTTTCACCCAGACTAAATAATATCCAAATTTTTTTTTTTTTTTACCAAAAATATGTAGCAGTATGCATTTTAGGCCAAATGTATGAGGAAAATTACTTTTTTACAAAATGATATGATAGAAATGAAGAAAAATTCATTTTTTTACAAAATTTTCGTTCTTTTTTCATTAATAGCGGGGAAAAAAAAAACGCAGAGGTGATCAAATACCACCAAAAGAAAGCTCTATTTGTGGGAAAAAAAGGACAAAAATTTCATTTGGTTACAGTGTTGTATGACTGAGTTATTGTCATTCAAAACGTGAGAGCACCAAAAGCTGAAAATTGGTCTGGTTATTAAGGGTGTTTAAGTGCCCAGTTGTCAAGTGGTTAAAGTTTATAGTACTAAACGATATGATTAATCACCTTTATTGACATCTGCCTACTAACAGTGGATACTTTAGTTGTTCCTGGATATGGTGGATTGCTTGGTCCAAGGTAGATTAATCAGAATCATTAAGTACACTTATGATGGGCATTTAAAAAATATTATAAGAGCAGGGAAAGTCAGAAGCAAGTCATGACCCTTAATAAATTAACATGTGAATATTTGTGGGTGGATGCTTTAGTATTTGGTAGATGCTAGACTGTAAAACCACTGGACAATTACTTAAATGTATCAGTGATTCTGTGGTTGATATATCTGTCCTTAAAGGAGTTGTAAACCCTTGTGTTTTTTTACCTCAATACATCCTATGCACAGATCTCATGCGTGCACTTGTTAACTCCTTCCTGTCTGTACCATGCTGCCAGGTTAAGAGCCTTCGTATTGCGAGTTCAGTCCCAGTTACTACAGGACATCGACCACTGGGTAGGGAGCCAGAATCGGAAGAGCCATTCCCTGTCCAGGTACCATGCTTTATGACTGGCTGCCCATATTAATTGCATTACTTCTCCTGCTAGACTTACTGAGTAGACCTATTGTAGTGGCTTTGGTTCATACCCCACATGTGCTTTACTAACCCTTGTTCTTTTGATACTCCAGGAACCATCATGCACCCCTTTAAATAACTTCAGACCAGGCTTAGAACAGTTGATGCAAATTTACTTAAAAGTCTTGGCCATACAGTTTAATGTGAACAATAACATTAAAATGCCCCCATCTACTGTATCTCTACTTGACTGCCCAGGCATACCTCCAAAAGTAGTATTTAATTTTAGCCATTCTCCAAATCCTGGCTAGTCTCTGGATCCCTGGTGCCTCTGACAAGCTGCAAGGAGCAGCAGTCCTCCTTCAATGCACTCACAGGCCTAAGCCTTCCCCCATCACAGGTGGGCAAGCTGGATCCAAAAAGCCCAGGAACAGAAGCACATAAGTTAACTCTTTCTCCCCAGACTGGGTCAGCCACTAACTGAACTAACATTTCCTGCCTACATACCTATCACTATACATCTGGCTCTACTGTACTGTCATTAATCGCCCCCTCCTCTCCCCTGTCCAAACACAAAAAGCCTATTTATGTGTGAATGATTCAATGAAACATTAACTAAATACAAAAGTCCTGTATGGACATTTTATCTCCATACACTAATATACTTAACCAATCGGTCTGGATGTTGTCATCATATGCAGAATAGTGGCACCGCCATGGGCGCTTGATGGCACCGTAATTTTCCAACCTTTTTATTGTATTTCTTTTAGAAATGTATTATTCATTTATTTATCTATTGTTGTGATGTATTAAAGTGGATGTAAACCCACTCTGATCCTTTCTAAACTACTGCCATAGTGCCGATCTATAAGCATATAGATGCCTCCTGCATGTATCCTTACCTGTCAAATGTCTCCCCTCTGTCTGTTATAAGAACTGAAAAACTGCAGATTCTGTGGGTGGGTCTGTTGTCTGGAGCTCGGTGGGTGGAGTCGTGATGTCAGTAGACTGCACCGCCCTCCTCTACACTCTCCTTATCAACATGCAATTTGTCCTATGTATTTCTTACACTGAATTCTGCTATGATCACTAACATCCAGTCAAAATCCAGAAAAGTAACCACATGATTCAGAAATGGAGTGGAGGTGGAAATTAAAAAATAATGCCTGTCTCCAAGCTAGTGCATGAGATATGTAAATAACCTGTCACTCACAGCAAGGGAGCGGAACGAACTAAGGTTTTTCTCTGTAAGTCCATTTTATCTCACTGAACAATAAAAGAGGATTGTTCAGAGCTGGATTAACTATGTGTGGCAAGACTGGGCAAAAAATAAAAAAAAAAATTCGGGTTTACATCCACTTTAAGTTGTCATATGGCAAGGCAGTTTCTCCAAGTTTCATGACTTTTTCAGGTTTCATTTTTTCCATCATTGAATTTAATCCAGGTATGTCAGCATGATATATTACCTTTTGGGATGTGGTCGTGTCTTTTCTTAATTATGGTGGGTTAGCCATCATATTATACTTAAAACCCCCAAATATTAACACCCTCCTTAATTTGACTTACTTGCCATTCTCTCAATTTGTACAGGTTTTGTGTTTTTGTTCTGATATAGAACATCGTAGCACATCGTTTGAAACAATGCCTAAAAAAATCTTAGATTGGGGTTATCTATAAGATGTCTTGCATAGAGCTCTTTCACAAGTTCAAAAATGTCAGTGAGAAAAATGCATGCCCTATAAATACACAGAAAATCCAATTTGTGCAAACTCATAACTTTCTGTCTAAGAGATTTAAGAAAATTGCCACAACTACATTTTAGGTAGCAATGGCAACTTGTGCGCTAACATTTGAGAGATCTACAGCATTAATTAAAGCATATCACCGTGAGAAAGATCTGAAAAGAAGGGATGCTTCAATTGTCACAAATGTAATTTATAAAGTGCATTTATCTGAAACTCCATGTTCTTTCCATAGGTCAAATGTAACATTCAATGATATTTTAATTGAGACAAGGATTTTCGTATTTACCTTTTAAAATGCCCATGTTCCTTGCTATATATTGTAAAAAAAAAGTTGGACATTTCAGATGTTGGTTTCGAGATAAGGATGACCCCAGAAGACCACTGCCTGCAGACACAAGCCTGTGGGGGTTCATTATGTTTATGATCAGCACCAAACCAATCAACGTAGGGCCTCTGTGATTGACCGTATATCCCTTGGTCCAGTGTTTGTGGTATCAGAAATAATTTTTTTATTAGTCTTTCTGGATACATTCTCTGCAGATGATGTCTGCCAGGTGGGTTTAAACACCACATTTTCACTCTTTTTATTATGTGATCACTGACATTTATTTCTTGTGAGTCATCCTATTTTGTGAATTTCTTTATCTATTCAGGTTTTCCAATTTGAATCTTTAAAATTTTTTGTCTTTTTTTTTGTACCTTTTGGTTTTACGTTTTGTTTGATTTCCTTTTTTCTAGTTTTTCAGGATCTGCTTGAATCAGTATTGTATTTTTTGTTATTTACTCCTATAAAGGTGATGGGAGCTGAGTTCTGAGTGCCTGTTAATGGTGCATCATTGTGCTTAAGGACTCAATATGCTTCCGGTTTTCAGAATGCAGAGACAGTGTGCACTATATTCCAGAACATGCTGATCTCTAAGCAAAAAAACAGATAATGGGTATAAACATTTGTGGCCGCTTGTGTGTCTATTGCCCTGTACACACGGTCGGGATTTTCGACGGGTCAATGTCCATCGGAAATCCCGATGATAAAATCGAGAACCTGCTCTCCCGTACACACGAGTGTGTTTTCCGATGGGAAAACTCAGATGAGAACTTTTGGCTGGGAATCCTGGCCGTGTGTATGCTCCATCTGAGTTTTTCCGACTGGAAAACTGACAAAAACTGATGGTTTTCTCGTACACATGGCCGGGAATGCCGGCGCGAAAAAAGAAAGCAGGTTGTCTTTTTTTTGTCTGGCGGTTTTTGGGCAGTTTTCCATATGGGGCTTATTTGTCTTCCACCTTGACATAGGGGACGTTTGTGTCCCCAAAATGTTGGTGGAATGATCTTTATTGTGCACTTATTTATGACCACAGGAAAGAGTTGAGAGTTTTTTGTTTATTGGGATGCTGGTCATTTCTGTACAAGCAGTAAAAACCAGACTAGGGGTTCAAGTTATCTTGAATAAAAAGAAGTACAAGAAGAAGTACACCCTGCAGCATTTGCTGTTATCTTGCTATGATGCGTTTATACAGTAGCTTTACCTTTGTGACATGTTTTCTTTTTACACTTGTGCACTTTGTATATAGGTTTTAGAATCAATTTCACAATGACAGAAACAATCACTATGTCAATGTCAATGTGTCAATGAGTGATTTGTTACATTGTCTGTTTTGCTGAATATTGTGCGCAATAAACATTTTCCACACTCTCTCCAGTTTCTTGCTTTAGTTAAGTTCCCTAGAGATCTCTTGATAAAGATTTGTAAGATTTTGCAAGCTGATCACCTCATCTCTGTCCCACTTCCTATACTTCACCCATACATTATGTTTCTTCATACCTTACCACACAGTCCACTCTTTCCCAGACTCCCGCTCTGTCACTTTCAGTTTGATGGCTCACCCAGCAGTTCATGTAAAGGCCACCATGACACCAGTGGTGAGAGATCCTTGCTCTCCGGTGGAAATCAATTAAGAAGTAAAAGATGAATAGCTCTCTGTGAAGTGTTCAATAAAAGGACAGACTTTATTTCCACATGGGAGACCAACTGCTAGAACAGCTGACACGTGTGTAACAACTAGTTCTTATTCAAAGCTATAAATTTGTAGATACATGTTGTGTCAGTGGTTCTAGCAATCAGTGCTTTGATTTTCAAAAGGGTATACAATTTGGCCTTATATTGAAACATTCTATAAACATTTGACTGATCTCATGACCTGCTATCGCTTTCACCACCAGCAAAAATATATGTATTTTCTTAATTTAATTTAATTAGCTGTGTTGCCAGCCATTACTACAAAGTGCTCTATCTGCACTATTCAATGGCTCCTAGATGAGGATTCTTCAGAAATGAACAGTTCTGAAAGTGTTGACCTTCCTAGTCTCCCCACTGAACTAAGGGGTTCCTTCCATCTACCCCTACACCACTACTGGGTCCTGCACTGACTTAGGGGTCAGTGGGAGTAGCCACAAAGTGCAACAGTCAACCAGGAGATCGACCCTCTGGAAGTGTAATTTTCTTAAGAAACATTACCTGTTATCAGAGCGACGTTCAGTGTCAAGCAGAGGGAAAGATTAGTACTTAAGCTGGCCATAAATTATTAGTATTTTTTTTCGATCAGCCAACGGGGTAATCAAGAAAAAAAAAAATGAAGGGATTCCTCCATCCACACAAGTGAGGTGGATAGAGGAATTCTGCCTGCCGATACATTGTATTTTGACAGTTGGGACTCTCCACTGTCCGATTACTGCAGCCATTGAAATTGATCACTAGATTGACGTTTGTCAAGGAGGATTGCCACACTTGGATTGAAATTCATTGTTTAAAGGGGGCTTCCAGATTCTGATAAGCCCCCCAATCGCAGACCCCCACAACCACTGGGCAAGGGTTGTGGGGATGAGGCCCCTTGTCCCAATCAACATGAGGACATCCTCCCCATGTTGAGGGCATGTGGCCTGGTAAGCTTCAGGAGGGGGGGGCGCTCTTTCGTCCCCCCTCTTTTCCTGCGGCCTGACAGGTTGCACGCTTGGATAAGGGTCTGGTATGGATTTTTGGGGTTAAGCCCGCGCCATATTTTTTTTAAATTTTGGCATGGAGTTCCCCTTAAAATCCAAACCTTCAGGTCTGGTATAGAGTTTTGGGGGGGAACCCCAAGAATACTTTTTTTTTAAATTTGGGGCAGGGTTCCCCTTAATATCCATACCAGACCTGAAGGGCCATGTAATGGAATTTGGGGGAACACCCATGCATTTTTTTTTCAATTACTTATTACTTTTATCTGTATTGCCGGCACCCGACACTTCTTTATAGCCGCGAGTAGTCATTTTGTGCAGAGACTGTTATAAACACAGGAAACATGCGCTACTTTACAGGCATACTATAAACACACCCCAAGTACGAAATTTAGGAATACTTCACTTTTATTGTTTCACTTTAAGCATTATTAAAATCACTGCTCCCCGAAAAAAACATTTTGAATTTGCCACGAACACCCCAAATTGTTCGCTGTTTAGCGAACAGCCAATGTTCAAGTCTAACTCATGTTCGACTCAAACATAAAGCTCATCCCTAGGGCTCACCATTTGACTGCAAACTCACAGTGCTTTTGTATGGCATCCTGCTGTTCAGCATTACTGATTAACTGCACATACTGTATCTGTCAACACTACTATGGATCTAAATCCATGGATAACATTGTCAGAAAATAGCAGGAAGCTGCAGAGGACATAGGAGACTGTCAGGATCAGGTATTTTCAGTTATGCTGCATGAAAATAATATACAAGTATTGATTATTAAATAAAGCACGGTATCAGACAATTCCACTAATGTCCTCATAGCTGGAAGGAACGAGGATGCGTGAGAGCGTGTGACGTGTTTGAGAGGGCATGCTCTGATTTCATAATGCTACCAGCGGGAAATGCCAAGCTCCAAGCTTGAATACAGGGACCGGCTTGTCTACCCTTCCAGTGCCGACGGTTTGTCTCCCTTCCCAGCGCTGACAGCTTGTCTCCCTTCCCAGCGCTGACGGCTTTTCTTCTTCCCTAGCGCAGACAGCTTGTCTTCCCTCCCAGCGCAGACGGATTGTCTATCCCCCCCCCCTCCCAGCGCCGACGGTGGATAGCTACGAGTGAGCGCAGATCGGCTCTCTCCCTCTCCATGTGCAGACCTTGAACGGCATTAGCACGGTAGTAGTAGCCGCGATATTGGAGAGAGGCGGCTGCAGCAATTCAGACTGGCTGAAGGGAGGAGGGATTCCTGTCCTGCACTGTCCAACATAAGCCTATAAACGGAAGGTGAGACGGAGGAGGAAGCGAGATCATGGCGAGGTGACGGCATAATCTGCAAGTGAAATCTTTGGTAGAATCCCTGGCAGAATTCCCCTGGAGAACGGTAGGCTTAAAGTTGCCTTTTTCTTTTTTTTGAGAGGGGAGAATTGTGAAGGAGGAAGAGAAGAAGCAGAATCCAGGTGAGGGGAGCACAGATATAAGTGGAGCAGGGAGATGTGAAGAGACTGCTGTACATTTTATGGATGTTGGTCTATGACCCTTGTGTAGTAGCTCCCTGGCACACCACGGTACTCTGGGGCCCCTTGAGTTGCAGTTATCACCTCCTGACTTTCTGGCTACTGGCAATAGACTGTTATCAATTTGGAGGAAAAGGGGGGGTGAAGTGAAAGGAGGGAAGATATATTGTGACACCCTGTGAAGAAGGAAGAGAAGGAGTCGTCGACTGGGGAAATGGTTGGGAAGACAGGGGGCTATTGTATGGCAGAGATGGCTCCCAGCAAGACCCGTACTAAGCCGCAGACCATGACCCAGTGTTTCTCCCCTACAGCAATGGCGGGGAAAACAAACAGGGAAAACAACAATAAAATCCCCACAAGTAGGAACTTCAACAGACAAACAGATTGTGGCAAAGAAGCTGGAAGTAGAGGTAATGCCATCTAGTAAGGATATCCTGGAAGCTACCTGAATAAGCAGTGAGTCCCTCATACAGAAAATTGATGCTTTGGCTATCGACGTTGGTGCAATAAAACATGAATTTGATAAAATTCAGAAAAAAAAATTACAGAAATGGAGTCTCGTATCTCAAAGGTAGAAGACAAGTTAAAAGCAGAAAATAGAGAATGGCATATGTTAAAAAAACAAATAAGTATATTACAGGACAGAGTAATTGACACAGAAAGTCGGTTAAGAAGAAATAATATACGGATCATAGGGCTACCTGAGTGGGTGGAAGGCGATAATGCAGTTGAATTTGCAGAAAAATTAATAACAACAACTTTGGGCCTGATAGATGCATCAGTAACCTTTGTAATAGAGAGGGTGCATAGGATCTCCCCACACTCTCCTAAACCCGGAGCACCCCCCCGTCCATTTTTCATGCGTATATTAAATTGTAGAAATCGAGATCGCATCTTATCAGAAGTTAGGATGAGGGGGGACATACAATATGAAAATGCCAGATCACTATTTTTTCCGGACTACCCCCCAGAGATACAGCAGCAAAGAAGATCTTATACGAAAGTTCGTAAAGAACTGCGAGAGAAGGGGATTACATTTAGTCTGCTATACCCTAGCAAACTAAGGGTGATCGATGGGACTCACACAAGGATTTTTGAAACTGCAATAGCGGCTGCGGAGTGGTTGGAAACTAGATAAACGATTGCTTCCGGGACAATTTGTACTTTTTTTTTTTTCCCCGTTTTCTTTTCTCTTTTTCTGGCCCTGTTTCTCCTTCTCCTTTTTTAGGAGCAATGTATTGGGGCACCAAAGATAATGCAGTGAGTGTCAAGTATGACACTAATTGATCGTAAAAGCTCCTGTATTATTTATTATTTAATTATTATTTTTTCCCTTTTTGGGGAGTGGGGTTTTCGTCTTTTTTTTTCTCTCTTCCCTTTCCCCCCCGTAATGGGGAAAAAGAGAATTTATGAATGTGAAATAATGTTACGGATATAGGGGAAGTAATAATAACAATATATAATTAGAATATTATCACATTGGTGGGGTTGTATAAGGTGTATGATAAATTAAGTATTGAATCATTTTATTATTTCTATACACTTATCAAAGGAAGGGAAAGGGGTAGGATAGGGGAAAAGAAAAAAAAAAAAAAAATATATATATATATATATATATATATATATATATATATTAGGGCTGTGCAAATTAACTTTTAATTAATCGATTAATCTTTAATTTTTTTGATCGATCAAAATCTTTTTGAACGATTACAATTCTTTTGATTGGTACTCACCTCTCCGCCGGCTTCCAGGCCTTCAGGGAGTTCCGTCTAAATCCAGTAACGTCACAGACACCGGCGGGGCTTGCCATGTCCATCTGAGGGTCTCCTTTGCTGTGCCTTCATATCTGCATGCCGGCGGGACCTTACTATCTGCCACACGCAAGGGCTGTTACACTTCCCTCTATCACTTCCCTCTATCAACCTGGGATTCTTCAGCCATCCACTGGGAGTTGTGATGGTTCCCTTCATGGGACATCTACATGTCGACGGACTGATGTTAACCTCTCCTCATCTGGATTCAGCAGTGGCATCGGTGTACACATTTTTATACCAGTATCATACTTAGCTACATGTTTTTATGACTGCTTTTGGTACCGTTTGGTATTACTCGCACCATTTTTACAGTTTATGTAGCTACATCGAATTCTCTTTTTAAATTTTTTCTTTCTCTCCTCCCCCCCCCTTTTTTTTGTAGGGGTGAAGTTGGATAAAGGAAGCAAAAGATTAAGATATGGTGTTTTTAAAAAGTATACAGACAAGAGTCCGCCACACAATGGGTTATGAAGGGTACTGAGCATAGGATAGATGCTATGGTCAGGGAAAAAGGGAATAGGAGAAGTCCCTCTCCACTCCCATCCATGAATGGATGGGGATATACAATAGAGAGGGGAGTGGAAGGGGACAGGGTGGGATTGGAGGGGGGAGGGAAGTGAGTGTGAGGAATGGGATGTTCAATGGTGTGATTTAAATGCCCTATGCCCTATGCATGCAATTCAAAAGTGGAGGTATCTATTCCTCCTGTACTCTAGGTATAATGCCAGGTAAAAAGACGAATGGTAATTGCTATACTGTATTTTCCTGGAAAGTTTCGGGGTTTGAACTCAAATTTTAAACAAGCGTTAATGTTTCAATACCTAAGGAAATATACTCCACAATTGATTATATTGCAAGAGACACATTTAATGGGGAAAAAATTGATTACGTTAAAAAAGGCTTGGATACAAAAAACATATCACTCTACCAACTCATCCTATTCTAGGGGGGTATCAGTTCTGGTAAATAAATCCTTTCCTGGAGTAATAGAGAAGGCCTACATAGATATAAATGGAAAATATGTTATTTTGATACAAAAAAATAGCAAAAAATATTGCGCAAAACCACAAGTGGTCGTGGATCAGGCTGCCAACATAACAAAGCAGGATACTTCGTGAAAAACAGTGTGGAAAAAATTTAAAGTGATAATAAATCACCTAAAAGGATGATGTGAAAGTGCGTATGACAATCAAACGACTGATGACAATGATTGCTCTAGTGACACAAATATATATACAAAACCTGTGAGATAAGATCAAAGACAGATGCCACTCAGTTATAAAAACCAATGTGAATGGTGCAAAATAACATAAGTGATCTGATCAAATATAAAAATGAGACAGAGCATCTAGTCTCTCATAAACACCCGCTGGGTGTTGGATGAAAAAAAATGCAGGTGCAAAATCCATACAAATGTGAACTAAAAAGTCCTTTGGAAGTACATATAGGTTTCTTCAGGTATTGGGGTGGAGCATGCGATCTTCGACACAAATAACTCTCTTCAAACTTGGACAACAATTATAAAGGTGGGTACTCTTACCAGAAAAGGTGGACCCTCAGCCTCACCATACGGTGGGAGGGTCGTCAAGGCTTTAACAGACTACCGTCTGAATCTGGGAGTCTCCACTTGGGATGATACGATCCAAAGATGACCATATAAAGTCTTGATTGTCCGGAGAGAGTGTTGTAGATGAAAATCAGCCAGTCAAGGTTGCTCCAAACACCCCGATTGTTATGCAAAAAGAGAACAATATAGAGGTGCTCCTCATAGTGTAAAAAGTAATTTATTTAAAAACTTTTTCAAAATTGCACACACAGTGGCAAAAAATAAAATAAAAATGAAAGTGAAAAGCTAGCAAAGCCACACTTAAAAAGTCAGCAGTAGAGTAAGAGAGCTATCACCCGACCGGTTTCGTCACGAGAGGACTTCAACTGGGGTTTTCTCTCTCTGACTTTTTTGGAAACTCTCCTTTATCTTTTAAGGTGGGAGCGCTTGCTGCTTTTTTCATTTGTTGTGGTTTTTTATTGATTTTTTTAGTCTGCTGTTGTTTTACAACTGTTCACTTAAGTGTGGCTTTGCTAGCTTTTCACTTTCATTTTTATTTTATTTTTTGCCACTGTGTGTGCAATTTTGAAAAAGTTTTTAAATAAATTACTTTTTACACTATGAGGAGCACCTCTATATTGTTCTCTTTTTGCATAACAATCGGGGTGTTTGGAGCAACCTTGACGGGCTGATTTTCATCTACAACACTCTCTCCGGACAATCAAGACTTTATATGGTCATCTTTGGATCGTATCATCCCAAGTGGAGACTCCCAGATTCAGACGGTAGTCTGTTAAAGCCTTGACGACCCTCCCACCGTATGGTGAGGCTGAGGGTCCACCTTTTCTGGTAAGAGTACCCACCTTTATAATTGTTGTCCAAGTTTGAAGAGAGTTATTTGTGTCGAAGATCGCATGCTCCACCCCAATACCTGAAGAAACCTATATGTACTTCCAAAGGACTTTTTAGTTCACATTTGTATGGATTTTGCACCTGCATTTTTTTTCATCCAACACCCAGCGGGTGTTTATGAGAGACTAGATGCTCTATCTCATTTTTATATTTGATCAGATCACTTATCATGTTATTTTGCACCATTCACATTGGTTTTTATAACTGAGTGGCATCTGTCTTTGATCTTACCTCACAGGTTTTGTATATATATTTGTGTCACTAGAGCAATCATTGTCATCAGTCGTTTGATTGTCATACGCACTTTCACATCATCCTTTTAGGTGATTTATTATCACTTTAAATTTTTGGCGCTACATTTTTTCCACAATGTTATTTTGATATATACGATAGGACAACAGAGGTATATTACAGTGGCAGTATATATTCCACCCCCGTTTTCGGTAGGAATTTTGAACCATATAATGGAAAAAATTATTCAATATCTTCCAGCAAAGTTATTGTTTATTGGAGATTTTAATTCAATCTTATCACAAGAATTGGATAGACCAAAACCTCCTAAACAATACTCGCCAGATCTATATAATTAGGCACAGGTGATGAGGGTAACAGAGATTTGGAGATGGAAGAATCCTGGAAAAAGAATGTACTCTTGTTTCTCTAACTCCTACAAAACAGCGTCTAGGATAGATCTAGCATTTGCGGATTCTGCAATGTTGGCAGACATTGTGGATGCCACATATCTACAGAGTGGCCTTTCAGATCACTCCCCTTTATACCTAACAGTACGTATCCCTATACCGAGAAATGCATCCATGTGGAGAATGACTCCACAATGAGTGGTATGTCCAGAAATAGCAGAAAAAATGACATCTATAATAATGAAATACTGGGAGAACAATGCAGGATAAACTTTGGTGGATATCATATGGGATGCGTTTAAAACATATTTGCGGGGACAGTATATCTCAAACATTTCGGTGGTAAAAAAAATAATAGAAGGTTAAAATACAGGAGTTACAAAATCAGAATTTCAGAAGCAAGGAGTATGGTCAAGACTCTAGCGACATTAATTTTGATTTAATGATGGCTGCACAAAGGGAACTACATCTGCACATGGAGGAAATAACAAGGCTTGAACTGCATAAAAACAGACAGAGTATTTTTGAGCAAGGAGATAAAAGTGGGAGATTTCTGGCAAGGTTAGCACAAGAACAAGAATATCAAACCACAATTATACCAGAAATTGAGACTTTAAATGGACAGAAAGTAAAAGAACCTGAGGAGATATTGGAGGCCTTCAGAGAATATTATAGTTCACTGTATACCTCCTCTCTCCCCTCCGACTTCTGCCCAGAGGCTATGACAGGTCTTTTAGACCAGGTAGCTCTTGGGTGGCTGCCGGATGAGGAGAGGAGGTTCATTGTTTTTTTCTCATTACTACCGACGAGATTATGGAGGTTATACGTACACTGCTGGGGGAAAAGGCACCAGGCCCCCGACGGAATTCCAGGGGAAGTGTACAAAAAATATGGAGCCTTAATAGCTCCTAAATTAGCAGAAGTATTTACAAGTGGATTATCAAAAGGGGCTCTCCCAGATTCAATGAGAGAGGCACACATAACATTAATATTTAAAGAAACAAAAGATCCAAAACTATGTTCCTCATATAGACCAATTGCATTATTAAATATAGATCTTAAAATATTAACAAAGATATTAACATTAAGAATACAATCCTTGCTCAGAAATATTAAAGTTTCAGACCAGACAGGGTTTATGCCTCAGAGAACAACAGACATTAATCTACGTAGGTTATACACGAATATACATACTCATCATACACAGGAAGGGTCCAGGACAGTGGCCTCTCTAGATATAGAGAAGACTTTAATACAATCGAATGGCCCTTTCTATGGGAAATACTTAGAAGAATGGTATTTCCATTAGAACTCATTAAGTGGATTAAAATAATATATGGGAGACCCATGTCAGCCGTGAAATTGGGAGGAAAGTTGTCATTGTTTTTTCATTTATACAGAGGTACGAGACAGGGTTGCTCCAGCACTCTTCGCGATAGCGATAGAGCCAGTGGCAGAGGCTATTAGAACATCGTTAAATATTCAGGGACTTCAAGTGGGGGGGTTGGAAGAGAGGGTAGCTCTGTATGCTGAGGATATGTTATTGTTTTTGAGAGATGTGGGTCCATCTTTGGAGGGAGCTTTAGAATTACTGAATACCTTCTCATCCTTCACAGGGCTTAAAGTAAATTAGGGGAAGTCCCTATTATTATCTTTTGATCAGGGAGGACAGTACACCGTTGCCCCAAATATACTATTAAAATGGGTGAAGGAATTTAAATACCTTGGCATAATAATATCCAGACAGGTTGAGGATTTCCAGGCACTGAATTTAGACCCGGTGATACAGGAACGTAGGAGGAAACTAAAGATATGGATAACGTTACCACTGTCCTTGTTAGGACGTATAAATCTGGTAAAGATGAAGATTCTTCCTAAGTTCCTGTATATATTTAGGAACTCCCCACAATGGTCAACTAAAAGCTTGTGTGTACAACTACATGGAATGCTTTCTACATTCATATGGACAAATAAATCAGTTAGAATTAAATTGAGTACACTTATGAGACCGGCAGAACAGGGGGGGTTGGATTTTCCAGATTTTCACAAGTATTATTTAGCTACACAGTTGGTGACGGTGTAGAGATGGTTGAACCCTGACGGGTTCGATTCTGCTACTAAGTTAAAACCAGCGGTGGTCCAGTCAGTAGAAGCACTGCATGGACTATTATATAGGGGGTTAAAATCGAGGCGAGAATTAACCCCTTTAATAAGAACAACAGTTAAAATATGGAAAGCGGCTATGGTAAATGAGGGATACTCGAGAACCAATCTATCCCCAAATACCCCCCTATGGAGAAATCCTGAACTACTGCACCTGTACTCTATTCAGGATCCAGGTGCTTGGTCTAAATATGGGGTAAAAAAGTAACCTCAAATAATACAGGGGGAAAGATTTTCCTCATTTACAGAAATGAGGGAGCTCTGGAACATCCCGGAGAGTTATTTTTTCAGGCAACTTATTCATGCGTTACTTGCCCAGTTTCCTGGGGGAACTCCGCAAGTAATGGAAGTAGGCCTGGAACAAATGGTAAAAAGTGGAAAGGGGTCAACTTCAACTTTGTATAAGTATCTACTAAGAGATACATTATTAGATACAAGTAAATTAAGTGAACATTTGAGAAGGGATGTTCCAAATTTGGTGGAGGAGAACTGGGAGGAAGTATGGAGGTCTCCATTTCAGATATTGGTATCACTTTGAGACAAATTAATACAATTTAAAATAATTTATGGAGTCATACTCCATATACTGTAAGCTATATAAGATCTCTCCATCAAACCCTCAGAACTGCAGGAGATGCGCAGATATTCCAGGAAATTGTATGCACATATTTTGGTCATGTCCAAAGATAGTGGTATTCTGGAGGGAAGTCCTGAGAATAATTGCCACAGTAACAATAACCTTGGAACAGAGGGCAGAGATCTGCCTCTTGGGATTGGTAGGGAGAAAGATTGTTCCAACAGGAAGGAGAATACAGGTGGGCTAATTATTGTTTTACGCTAGGAAAATGATGGTCCTAAATTGGAAAAAGGTAGAAGCCCCTTCGGGAGCACACTGGAAAAACCTTGTAAATGATAATTTGCCACTATATAGGGAGACGTACTGCAATAGAGGACATAGAGAAATATGAGAGAGTATGGGCAAGTTGGATAGAAAACCCTATGACAGCTTCAGGATAAATAGGGTAGAAGGGGAGGTTAAACACACCACTAAAGTAAGAGAAGGAAATGAATGCAAAGAAGGTAATTGTGTTAGATTAAAAATGTTAGTGGAATTGTTAGGAGGCTCAAGAAAGAGCAGATGTTATTGTAAAAGGTGAAATGTGTTTGTATATGTACGTTTTGATTTTCTCTGTATGGAAAATTAATAAAGAGATTTATAAAAAATAAAAAAAAAGCACGGTATTAATGATTTGGGTATTTTCTATTTTTAGGTTTATCTACACTTTTGGATCCTAATTAGCCCTCCAAATTCTCATCTTGGGACTACAAAATAATTAGCATTTATGTTGTGGATAATATGATGGGGGGAGTTGAAGTGTTTTATTAAAAGACAACTGGGAAGGGCTGACACCACCTAGTCCACAAAAATGCTGTGTGTTGTCAGCCTACAACAGGGTTTAAGACAGTGGCGGCTGGTGCATAATTTTCTTCGGGAGGGCAGTTAGTTTTCTGCCACACATAGTGTTTTGCTTTTAGGCCAAAAAGTTCAATTTTGGTCTCATCTGACCCGAGCACCTTCTTCCACATTTGCCGAGTCCCCCACATGGCTTCTCGCAAACTGCAAATGGGACTTCTTTTGACTTTCTTTCAACAATGGCTTTGTTCTTGCCACTCTTCCATAAAGGCCAGATTTGTGGAGTGCATGACTAATAATTGTCCTGTGGACAGATTCTCCCGCCTGAGCTGTGGATCTCTGCAGCTCCTCTAGAGTTACCATGGGCCTCTTGGCTGTTTCTCTGATTAATACTCTCCTTACCCGGCCTGTCAGTTTAGGTGGACAGCCATGTCTTGGTTTGCAGTTGTGCAATACACTTTCCATTTTCAGATGATGGATTGAACAGTGCTCAGTGAGATGTTCAAAGTGTGGGATATTTATTTATTTATAACCTAAACTTGCTTTAAACTTCTCTACAACTTTATCCCTGACCTGTCTGGTGTGTTCCTTGGCCTTTGTGATACTGTTTGTTCACTAAGGTTCTCTAACAAACCTCTGGGGGCTTCACAGAACAGCTGTATTTATACTAAGATTCAATTAAACATAAGTGGACTCTATTTACTAATTAGGTGACTTCTGAAAGCAATTGGTTCCATTAGAATTTAGTTAGGGGTATCAGGTTAAAGGGGGCTGAATACAAATGCTCGTCACATATTTATGTGTAAAAAAAAATTTAAAAACATAATTTTCCTTCCACTTCACAATTATGTGCCACTTTGTGTTGGTCTATCACATAAAATCCTAATAAAATAAATTTACATTTTTGGTTGTAACATGACAAAATGTGGAAAATTTCAAGGGGTATGATATTTTTACAAGGCACTGTAACTGCTGGTTGTGCACAGAAATGCAAACAGCCTTGTTCAGGATTCACCTATGAACTCATCCGCAAGAATTCACTTGCCACCCAAATCCACTGTATGCACATAATCACCTGTGTGAAGGAGGACTAACCAATTTCAATACAAAAAACAATGTGCTTCTAGTGGATGAACAGCGTGCTTAGACACATCATACGTCTATCAATTACTCCTCTTACATTTTCCCATAGGAAGAGCCTGTCAGCACACAGCAGATAAAAGAGGAACATGTCCTGCCACTTTTGTGCCGCTAGTGTGAAGCCAGACATCAGTAAAATTGGCATCTACATGCAACCTTTCCATTTGGCGCCTCAGATTGGAGGAGGAAACAGTGTTTTGTGTTATATCCTGTGCAAATGTTTATCTAACTTCTCCAACTTGCCAGTATGCCTTTTGTGTCACTGTGAGTTATATCTTTCACTGGAAGCAGATATATTTACAATGCTAGCTCAGAGGAATTCAGTCTAAAATAGGTCTTTGGATGACAATCACGTCAAGCATATGGTGGGAACAAAGTCATTCACAGAGCATAAAATAGTGACATAAATATGAACTTTGAATGTGTTTTATAGTCCGAAAATTCTTTATATATAGGTGATTACTGAGTGTAATTACTTGATATGATTAGATCATCTCTTTTCTGCAAGTTCCAAGTAGTACAGTTCAGAGCATGAAGAAGGGATGCTTGTCTGACAGTGTGTCCTCACAAATCCCAATTGTCTATAACTGGGAATAAACTGAACAAGAAGGCTCTATATTCCTAATAAAGAAAATGTTAGGATATGGCTATCATTTTTAATGGCCCATTAAAGGAATTTTTTTTTTATCTTAATAGTTTCCTTTACCTTAATGCAGTGCTGTTTTCATGTCCTCATTGTTCGTTTTTGCTCTCAAGTTGCTGTAATTCTTCTCTGATCTCCACACTTCCTGGTTGTCTGTTTCCTGATAACCACAGTACTGGGAACTTTCTCTCTGTGGTCACTAATCAAGGAGGTGTGATTACTGTGTGTCTAAAACCCCTCAGCACCCCCCTTTTGGATCAGTTTTGTTTTCCAAACCATCACTGCTCTATGGCTCTGTACAGCAGAGAGGCGGAAACAACAAGCAAAAACGAAACTAGAAACTACAGGTACATTATATAATTGATTTTTATCTATTTTTGGGCACAGATTATATCACAGTGGTGAGTGAGCGCCTCTTTCCATAGAGATCTCCGCTTAACCAGGTGATTGAGCCCTTTAGTATTCATGGACAAAACATTAAGCGGAATAGTACTTGGATATAAAATGATGCAAACTGAAGGAAGTTCATAACTTTGAGGAATTCCAATAAAGCCACCAACAGTATAGTTTTATAGATGAGTTGCTCACATATCATGAAATCAGCAACGGAAACACAGTACTCACATGACCAGGTGAAGGTATCAACTCGCCTTTGCACAGTGTCTGGGAGAAAAAAATTTGAAACCTCGAAGATGGAAAGCTCTTGGTGTGGTAGCCGACATCCAGTGAAGAAAGAAAAGAACAAACTAAGAAACCAAAAAATAAATAATTGCAAAAAACAAAACAGCTGTAAACGCAACATCGCCACTACGATAAAAGCGGCAACTAGTCTGAAGGGTTAGTTCCCTCTGGCAGCAATACACTGCAACTGGGGGAAAAGTTTGAATGAACTGAGTCGGTTCCGGGTTTAGGGAACCAAGGTGAAAACAGAGCCCAACGGTCCACTTTATGCATGTGATTTGGCATTCCTAGCAGTAACCTGTTCCCATTCATGCTCGATCCGGCGAGGGGTGTTGTTCACAGAGCCAGCTTCAGCAGGGTCAGGTAGAATGCCCCATTCCTTGAGAAGGTCAAGGCCTTTTTCCAATGAAGTGATCGTGTAGGTACGATTCTCTTTCGTAACAGACAGTTTTGTCGGGTACCCCCAACGGTAGATAATCTTATGGTTACGTAGGAGTTTAGTCACAGTGTTCAAATATACTGAGTAGGGATGTCCCGATACTAGTATCGGTACCGATACCGAGCATTTCCCAGAGTACTTGTACTCGGGGGAAATGCTCCGATGCCTCAGCCGATATCTGGGCAGGCAGAGGAGTTGCAAGTCTTCTGCTCTGTGCAGTCTTTCCTCCTCCTGTGCTCTGTGCAGTCTTTCCTCCCCGTGCAGTCTTTTCTCCCCTCCCGTGCTCCGTGCAGTCTTTCCTCCCCTCCCGTGCAGTCTTCCCCCCCCGTGCTCCGTGCCGCTCTTCTCTCGCCCTGTCAGTGCCGCTATTCCCCCCCCCGTCCGTGCCGCTCTTCTCTCCCCCCCCCGTCCGTGTCGCTCTTCTCTCCCCCCCCGTCCGTGTCGCTCTTCTCTCCCCCCCCGTCCGTGCCGCTCTTCTCTCCCCCCCGTCCGTGCCGCTCTTCTCTCCCCCCCCGTCCGTGCCGCTCTTCTCTCCCCCCCCCGTCCGTGTTGCTCTTCTCTCCCCCCCTGTCCGTGCCGCTCTCCCCCCTCAATTTGTGAGGATGGGGAGCGGAGGTAGGAGCAGCTAAATCCGGCTCCTACCTTTTCCGAATGGACAGAGTCAGTGATCACTGACTCTGTCCATTCACATAACTGAGCATCGTAACCTGTGTTTACGATGCTTCAGTTTATGAATGGAGAGGAGCTTCCCTCTATTTATTTCAGCTGAGGCTGCAGAGAAAGGGACTGGGGAATCTGTGTCCTTAGTCCCTTTCTCTGTCTTAAAGGGGAGATTTAAAAAAAAAATTGCAATAAATATTTAAAAAAATAAATAAATTGTAAGTAAAAAAAAAAAAAAAAAGGCACTGTGTGAATCGAGAGAGCACCCGCTCGCTCACACAGCACGGTGGCATCGCTGGATCCAGGGACAAGGTAAGTAAACACTGCCTGTGGATTCAGCGAGGCGAGCCTGAGTCTGACTCGGGGTTACCGATCGCAGCACAGAAATGTAACCCCGAGTCAGACTCGGGAATACAGCCAGGGGGGTTAATGAACCGTCTGCCATATAGCAATATGACAGCCGCAAAGTGGTTTCATTATCCTGACTGTCCAGCAGGATAAGCCACACACCGAATCACTGATCTTGATAAAGAGCCTATGATGTAGGCTCTTCACCATGTGATCAGCTGATCACATTGTAACCAGGAAGTGTAGTTTATCGACTTTTCCTCTACTGTGCTGACAAGGCGCGAGTAGAGAGTTGATCGTCTGCTCTCCTGACAGGCGGGGTCTGCACTGATAATCAGCACATTGATTATCAGTGCAGACGCACCAAGGATGCCCATTAGAGGTACCAATCAATAATGCCTGCCAGTGCCTCATCAGTGCCGCCTATAAGTGCCCATCAGTGTGGTCTTTTAGTTCCCATCAGTACCACCTATGCATGCCCATCAGTGCGGCCTTTCAGTTCCCATCAGTGCCACCTATGAGTACCCATTAGTGCCTCATAACCAGTGCAGCCTCATCAGTGAAGTAGAAAACATACTTTTTTTTATAAAATTTTACTACAAAAACAAAGAAAACTATTTAATTTTTTTCAAAAATGTTTTTTTTTTTTTTTTATTTGTTTAGCAAAAAATTAAAAACCCTAGTGGTGATCAAATACCGCCAAAAGAAAGTGGGAAAAAAATGATAAAAAATGTATTTGGGTACAGTGTTGCACTGTTACAGTGTACAGTGTTGCATGACCGCACAATTGTCATGAAAAATGCTGAAAATTAGCTTGGGCAGGAAGGAGGCATTAAAGTGGTTAAAGCGGAGGTTCACCCAAAAAATAAATTTTTAACATTACATTCGGCCGAGTTGTCCTAATGACAATCGGCTGTTTTTTTTTTTCCGTACATACCGTATTTTCACCGCCGCTTCCGGGTATGTCTTCTGCGGGACTGGGCATTCCTAATTGATTGACAGGCTTCCGATCGCCGCATACTTCGCGTCACGAGTTGCCGAAAGAAGCCGAACGTCGGTGCGCAGGTGCCGTATAGAGCCGCACCGACGTTCGGCTTCTTTCGGCAACTCGTGACGCGCTGTATGCGACGGTCGGAAGCTTGTCAATCAGATAGGAACGCCCAGTCCCGCAGAAGACATAGCCGGAAGCGGCGGTGAAAATACGGTATGTACGGAAAAAAAAAAACAGCCAATTGTCATTAGGACAACTCGGCTGAATGTAATGTTAAAAATGTATTTTTGGGTGAACCCCCACTTTAAACAAGCTGAAGTTAGAAGCGGATTGGCTGCCATGCAGAGCTGCACTCTCCAGTTTTAGTAAATCAACCAGTGTGCCAAAAACAAACTGAAAAGCCACTGAGCCCGATAGGCTGCACTCTACGTTCCCATAACTGAAAGCCTCTCGGCTTACCTTGACACGCTCACACTGTTTGAAGAACAAATCCTGTAAGTGTAAAGATCAATATTTACTACCCAAACAGATAAATTCCCGATCTGCAAGTCTAAGAAGCAGCGTAAAAAAAAAATAACGGATTACATGGTGACCCCTAAATGCTGAATTATTAAAGGGGTTTTAAAGTTAAAAAAATGTTTTCCTAAATAGCTTCCTTTACCTTAGTGCAGTCCTCCTTCACTTACCTCATCCTTCCATTTTGCTTTTAAATGTCCTTATTTCTTCTGAGAAAACCTCACTTCCTCTTCTGTCTGTAACTCACCACCGTAATGTGAGGCTTTCTCCCTGGTGTGGAGTGTTGTGCTCGCCCCCTCCCTTAGACTACAGGAGAGTCAGGACGCTCTCTACGTTGCAGATAAAGGAGCTGCGCGTTAGTGGGCTTTCTGACTCTCCTGTAGTCCAAGGGAGGGGGCGAGTATGACACTCCACACCAGGGGGAAAGCATTGCATTACTGTGTGGAGTTACAGACAGAAGAACAGGAAGTGAGGATTTCTCAGAAGAAATAAGGACATTTAAAAGCAAAATGGAAGGATGAGGTAAATGAAGGAGGACTGCACTGAGGTAGAGGAAGCTATTTAGGAAAAAAATTACCTTTACAACCCCTTTAAGCCTATTTATAAATAATAAATAAATGATTCGGAAGAGAAACAAAGTAAGTGAAGTTGCTGTAAAGTATGCAGATCTGTGTGTGTGTGGATGCAGGCTTCACACTACAGAGCTGGCTAGCTTCTTCTCTGCACTATAGTGAAGCATGGTGATAATAGAAGCTAATGAGATCTTTGTATATATAAAGTAAAGGTAGTACAGATGCCTGGCAGAGATCCCAGCATCCGTGTACACAGGACAATCAGAGCAGTGTGATCGTACACAACACCGGACTAGCAGGAACTTCTCCCATCACCCCACGTGGCTCATGCTGAGTCTCTTTAAACCGGGACCGGATGTGCCCTCTCCTCCTCAGACCTCCACCAATCACAGGCCGCTCAGCCAGCTCCGCTGACGCCAGTTCCTTTGTGTCTAGCCGGCAGGCTTGAAGAACAATTCTGACACAAGCTGACTGAGCTCCAGCGGCGGTCCCTTTAAATCAGCGCTGAGTGTCTGTGGGAGGCGGTACACCATGCCATTTGACTTCAGGAGGTGAGTGATTGGGGACCCCCCCAGAGATATGGGTGCACCCGTGTTACAAGACACACCATCAATGAATGACCTGCTGCAGACAGAGAGCTGATGATGGGCTATGGCATGCACGGTGCTAGAAGAGTGCAGAAAAACTGCAGCAGCCAGCTGTGCATGGCAACCAATCGGCTTCCAGCTTTCATTTTCAAAGCTGACTATATAAGCTGATTGGTTGCTCCAGGTTCTGTCTGCTCCAGTTTTTATATACTGTGTGTGTAATATATATATATATATATATATATATATATATATATATATATATATATATATATATATATATATATATATATATATATATATATATATATATATATAATCTCCTTCTATGTATTGTGCATTACATCTGATGACTGAACATACAGGGGGTTGATTTACTAAAGGCAAATCCACTTTGCATTACAAGTGCACTCGCTGTAGATCTGAGGGAAGATCTGAAATGAGGGGAAGCTCTGCTGATTTTATCATCATGTGCAGGCTAACATTATGTTTTTTAATTTTCTTTGCATGTCCCCCTCAGATCTACAGCGACTGCACTTCCATGGTGCACTTGTAAATAAACCCCATAGTGTTGGTGTATGATCCAGTTGCTGACTTCTCCGCATTACAGCAGATAGGTACATAGATTTGCATGCTCTGATCGGTGCATGCCCCGATCACAAGAGTGATCTTCTTCTGTCAAAATCTGCCCATTGTGTAATGTATTCATACAGCACGTTCCATACTGTACATTCACATCAGCCCCTGCCCTCAAGAAGCTAACACCCTGATCTCACATGTATACTGCAGCTAATAATCTTTCCTGGAGTGTGAGGAAACCTGTGCAATCACAGGGAGAACATACAGATAATGTCCTGGTTTGGATTCAAATCAAGGCAAGGCAGGAGTTCTGTACTGCCAAGTGAAGAACATGCAGCCACAGGTGAAAGCTATGACCTGCTGTTGCCCAGAGAATAACTGACCAATACTAAACATATAATATATTGCAGCTTTCCAGTTCTTAAAATGATTTAAAGGAAACTTAAAAAACAAACTACTCAATCCTCCTTTTCTTGGGTCCCCCTCCAGCGCCCTTGCCGGGTCCCCCCATAGCAAGCTGTCTGCTGTGGGAGCACTTGTGCATGCTCGCTCCATAAGACACAGAGGGGTTAATTCAGGGTTTGACAAATTTGCTTGGAATCTAGGAGCCAGCTAAAAAAGTTAGGAGCCATAAAACGCACCCCGTCCTGACGAGCTTGCGCGCAAAAGCGAACACATACGTGAGCAGCGCCCGCATATGTAAACGGTGTTCAAACCACACATGTGAGGTATCGCAGCGATTGGTAGAGCGAAAGCAATAATTCTAGCCCTAGTCCTCCTCTGTAACTCAAAACATGCAACCTGTAGATTTTTTTAAACGTCGCCTATGAAGATTTTAAAGGGTAAAAGTTTGTCGGCATTCCACGAGCGGACGCAATTTTGAAGCGTGACATGTTGGGTATGAATTTACTCGGCGTAACATTATCTTTCATAATATTAAAAAAATGGGGATAACTTTACTGTTGTCTTATTTTTTTATTAAAAAAAGTGTAATTTTTTTCCCAAAAAAGTGCGCTTGTAAGACCGCTGCGCAAATACGGCGTGACAGAAAGTATTGCAACGATCGCCATTTTATTCTCTAGGGTGTTAGGATAAAAAAATATACATAATGTTTGGTTCTAATTAGAGGGAAGAAGATGGCAGTGAAAAATAGTGAAAAATGACATTAGAATTGCTGTTTAACTTGTAATGCTTAACTTGTAATACCAACGGCCACCACCAGATGGCACCAGCTTACACATCTGGTGGTAATAACTTGTAATACCAACGGCTCACCACCAGATTTGCCCACCTTCCAAGCCAAGTCGCCAGGGTACCATTTCTAGTCGCCATGGCAACTTGGCGCCCTGGATTTGTCGAGCCCTGGGTTAATTGACTAAAGCTGGCGAGTGCAAAATCTGGAGAGACCGATCGGCTTCCAGGTTTTTTTTATTTTTTTGTCAAACTTAATTGAACAAGCTGAAGTTAGAAGATGATTGGCTGCACATCTGCACCTGATTTTGCACTCGCTAATTTTAGTAAATCGGCCCCGCTCCTGCCTCACTAGCTGTGATTGACAGCAGCGGGAGCCAATCAGGAGAGAGTCTTGAGTCATGCAAATTGCTGTATCGAGAGTGGGCTTAGGTAAGTGTTGGGGGGGGGGGGGGGGGGCGGGCAGCTGCACACTGATGTTTTTTACCTTCATGCATAGATTGCACGAAGATAAAAAAAAACCTTCAGCCTTTCCAACCACTTTAGGCAGTCCATAGATAATGCAATTTTCTTTTCTTCCACCACAGATGGAAGGAAGGAAAAATTGCTAGATTTCCCCCATCCACACAAACCATTTTGATGGGGGGGAATCCCTACCACAACGCTGTTTTGATTGGCGGGGGGAATACCTCCTGCAGTGCTTTTGTGTTCTGCTGGCAGGGAGCCTTCCCTGCCAGCAGAGCACAATGAGCATTGCTGACAGCTATAGCCACTAAGGATGAGCTCCAGCGTGTTCGCATAGAACACGTGCAGAGCCTGCCAGGAAGTCTGCACGGCGCTGTGCTAATCACAGCCAGGGAGACATTTCCCGATGCTCGGCTGCAGAGATCGGGAAATGACTCCCTGGCTGTGATTAGCACAGCGCCTGGCAGGCTCTGCACGTGTTCTATGCGAACACGCTGGAGCTCATCCTTAATAGCCACTGGCAGTGATCACATGAAAAAAACCTGGCAGGCTGGTTGTACTGAAGACGACTGATGGATCAACTTTCGTACAACCAGCCTGCCCAGAGATTAATCAAATTTCGGCCAGTGCCTGCTAAACTGGCCGAGATATGATCCATCTATGGTCAGCTTTAGATGTGTCAGCTTTATGCTTTTTATTTTTTTTATTTATATATAACACACACTTCTGGTCCTAGGGTGACAATAATTTACTGGATCTTATTGATCAGCAGTGTTGTCACATTGGGACAGAAAGTGTATACAGACTACAGTAAAAGGATAAAAAGTCACCCAGCACTTAATCGAAGATTAACCCCTTAACGCTACCTCCAGTGAGCCTTTAAAGCAGAACTAAACCCCTATAGATATTCCTCTCCACCTTCCAGTGATAACCTACCTGGGGTTTTGCAGCCCTGGGGATCAGGGAGGTGCTTCCTATTCTGGAGAGGACCAGTGATCATTGGCTCGCTGACTTTGACAGCAGCAGGGGCCAATGGCGCTCCACTTCTGCCTTCTCCAATGAGGAGGAGAGTCCCGGGATGCCAAGTCTCTCATGCAACATTGCTGGATAGAGATGGGGCTGCATGAAGATAAAAAACCTTCTGCCTTTACAATCACTTTAAAATCTTTTCAGAAGGCACCATAATAATACAGTTTTTGCCAGAGACCATCAGCTTTTTTTTGCTGTCCGTTTCCCCACAAAGGTTCTTTTACATGAGCGGTTTGATCAGGTCCGCCTGTCAGTTTTTCAGCTAGATCAGAATCTCAATGTCGGTGTATAGGCAGGCATGCATCTGTTTACATCTTGTTAACCACTTCCCGCCCCGGTCAATAGTAAATTGACGTCCGGGAAGTGGTTCTGAAATCCTGACTGGGCGTCTATTGACGTCCAGCAGGATAACATGCCGGCGCGCTTGCGCAGCGCGGTGATGCGGGGTGTCAGTCTGAGGCTCTTTACCACGTTATCAGCCGTGCCCAATCACGGCTGATCACGATGTAAACAGGAAGAGCCGATGATTGGCTCTTCCTCACTCACGTCTGACAGACGCGAGCCGATTGGCGGCTCTCCTGACGAGGGGGTTCGCGCTGATTGTTTATCAGTGCAGCCCCCCCCCTCGCATGCCCACACTGGACCACCAGGGAAGCCCAAACTGGACCACCAGGGAAGGGGGCAATAATTAAAAATGAGAATAGATGCCAATCAGTGCCCACAAATGGGCACTGACTGGCAACATGGGCACTGACTGGCACAAGATGGGATCAACAAGTGATGCCCAGCAGTGCCACCCATCAGTGCCCATCCATGCCCAGTGCCCACCTATGAGTGCCCATCAGTGCCGCCTATGAGAGCCGCATATCAGTGCCATCTCATCGGTGCCCATCAGTGCCGTCTCATCGGTGCCCATCAGTGCCGCCATATCAGTGCTCGTAATCGAAGAAGAAAACGTACTTATTTACAAAAAAAATTAACAGAAAAAAAATAAACTTTATTTTTTTCAAAATGTTCGGTCTTTTTTTTTTTTTTAGTTGTTGAGCAAAAAATAAAAATCGCAGAGGTGATCAAATACCACCAAAAGAAAGCTGTATTTGTGGGAAGAAAATTATGAAAAAATTGTTTGGGTACAGTGTAGCATGACCGTGCAATTGTCATTCAAAGTGCGACAGCACTGAAAGCTGAAAATTGGCTTGGGCAGGAAGGTGCGTAAGTGCACGGTATGGAAGTGGTTAAATATCCAAATCTGTCTAGGTCTAAATAATACCAAAAAAATAAGTTTGTGTGTAGTTTCTGTTTTTGGAGCTAAGCCTTGACGGGTTAATGATAAAAGGATTTAAACGCATTCACATGCATTTATCCACCTGCTCATAGAGGCTCCATTGTGGCTCCATTTGCCTCTGCTCACAAAATGGAGGGAAAAAATGAAAGGACACAGTTGTCACGAGTGCCATCTGTTCTGTTCGGTTTTTGATTTAGCAGATCTGTTTGTGGAACCCCTGCTGTTCATAATGAAGAGTGGCCACCTGAAAAAGGCTTAAGGCAGGCCATACATGGTGCAAATTAATTTCCTGCAACTACAGGTTGCAAGAAAGCAATTTTCACGATTCCCCCATCAACACAGTGCTGAAGGGAATCGGCAACTTTTTTATTTTCCCGGCGGGAGGCAGACACTCGCGATAATCGCAAGAAAATACGGCAAGCTGGTTGTAACCAAGTTGATTGATCAACTTGGTACATTCAATCTGCTTGGTTAGGGTGTTGTCACTGGTGTAGGAAGTGAGAGAAATCTCCCCTGTGGTCCCATGGACCGTAGTAAAATCCTGTCATGTGCCGTGTCTGTCCATTACCTGATATGTCACACTGATGTTTTCTAATACATGTTGACTAACCTGGCAACATGTCCAAACCTAATACTACCCAACTTTTCACATATAGCCTAGAGCTTACCTACAGTGTCCATCTTTGTAGAGTTTGTGTTATCTGCATTTCATTAAAGCTTTTTCTAATATAATTGGTGGCAAACAAATTCCACAATAAGAACCCATGGTATCTAGTGAGCTGATGCCTGTTGTAAATATAGTGGAGGGCTTCAGGAAACAACGATGACCGGAGGTACTATATTCCTTTTTGTCTACTTGGGTTACATTAGTGTGGGAAGTCTGAGGTTGTAGTATTGTCCAAATATTTTGGTTGTGTTATAAAAAGATGTGTATTCCCGAAACCAGTAAAATAGGCATGCAGAACCTGTAGGCTTACTGGAAGTAACCGTTTAAAGAGCAGCATGGGGGTTGTGGCAAAGAGCTGAGGAGACGGAATGTGTTTCAGTCAGAATTTGCAGAATGACAAAAATGCCAAATTGTTTTATAAAGCTATTTGTTAATTGAGTTATTGATGGAGAAATAGGAGTCCCGTCTTGATGGAAATGGTAATTTAGGAATTGGGTTTCACTTTGAATCGTAGACCTAGGTACACAGCCACTGCACAAATACTGCTATTGTCTCCAAATATGTCTAATGAGTTTTCTGAAAAAATGGAACTGCAGCCATGTCTTTAGGGCCTCTTGTCCAATAGGAAGCTCAGTACTGAATTAACTTTTCACTTTTTTACTAATCGAACATGCAGCCCATTGTTTACAATGTGCCTGTGCACACAGACACGTAAACAAGTGCTGCGTATTCTTGAGTAAAAAAAGAAATATCTGCATTCGTGGTCAGTGTTTTGCACCGGTACGCTCATATGAGCATAAATATGAATTACTGGGGGTTATTTAGAAAAGGCAAATCCACTTTGCACTGCAAGCGCACTTGAAAGTGCAGTTGCTGTAGATCTGAGGGGAAGCTCTGCTGATTTTATCATCCAATCATGTGCAAGCTAAAATGCTACTTTTTTATTTTCCTTGCATGTCCCCCTCGGATCTACAGCGACTGCACTTCCAAGTGCACTTGCAGTGCAAAGTGGATTTGCCTTTCATAAATAACCCCCACTGTTTCCTGGGGAATTTATTGTATATGCGAATGCATATATACGCGCAAAGCAAACGCCTGAAATTACATCCAAAAAATCAGGTGCTCAAACATCAATACCGTGAGCAAGAGGCATTATGGGTTTTTGTGTTGTCTTAGATGGGTTGTATACTGTAGTCTGTATATTAGAATTTTAGTTAATGGTTCAGCTTGTCAAATTTCTGGACCAAAAAAATAATATGCAGTACATCTCTAAAATATATATGCACGTTTCGATTATATTTTAATTAGAAAAAAAAATTCTGCAAATATCACAAAATACCTGTTGATCCTGACAAAAAAATCTAACCTTCTGTAGTGGGCTGATAATGCTGCTTCTGCTGCACTAAAACTCCTCCGCTGGGTTACAGAACACCTCCCTCTTTTATAATATAGATGAGTGAGTTTTCTGTATTCAGAGATGAGATTTACTGGGAGCTGTTGGTTAAGAGGAGCTCAAGTCTGTAAAAAGAAAAGGGGGGGGGGGGGAAGGTCCGCAGCTACAAATACTGCAGCTGCTTACTTTAATGCCGCGTACAATCGATCACAATTTCCGACAACAAATGTTCGATGTGAGCTTTTGGTCGGATATTCCGACCGTGTATTAGGCCTCTTGCACGCTGGACATTTTGCAAACTCTCCTAGAAGCCTTTCTTCCTGGCAGCAGCATTTATGGCAGAAAAAAAGCCTGAGGCTTGTAAATGTAGCTAAAGCTTTTAGGGCCAGTTCACACCAGACGCAGTTCCGTGCCGCTCCTTTTTTTTTTCTGCACCAATACAGTCAGTTTGTGTACCGGAAACTGATTGTACTGGTGTGAACTAGTCATTGGAATACATGAGGAAAACACACTTGCTTGCATTTTTAGTGCAGAAAAAAGCACACGGAACTGTGTCTGGTGTGAACTAGCACTTGGGAGCTTTTACAGGTGTCGAGCTCTTGGGCGTTGATTAATTGTATTGGCCAGAATAAATTTATTCTGACCATGGAAATGAATTAATGCTCAAGCATTCGCTTTTAGCAGCTTTTATTAGCTTCAAGTGTTTTTTCTGCCCAAGCTCTGCTGCTCCTGGACGCACTGGCAGTGTTTTTTTTTTTCCTGCTTCTAAAAGCCATAGTGTGCATGGACACATAGAATAACTTATACCTTGTTTCCACTGAACGGAACGGTTCGGGTCAGTAAATTTGGAGCGGTTAGAATGGGACCGGTCTATTCTCGTGAGCTTTTTTACTGCAAATCGGACCGTCAGGGACCATTCAGGGTTTAGAAAAAATGCCTAGCGCGTCCACCAATCAGTGGAATGTATTGTATCTCCGCCCTAATGGAACCGTTCCATTTTCTATGGCCCCACCTCTGAAGCAGGACCCAGAATGGTCCGGTACGGTTCAGTTTTAATGGCACACTTTCATAATGGAAACACCCAAAATAGCGTACCGAACCGATCCGCTCAGTGGAAACGAGGCATTAAAGAGACATTTTTAAGCTCTTCTTTTTTTTTTTTTTTTTAAACTTGCCTGTCCCATGATGTCGGCACCTACTTTCTTTCCCATCTATTTACTAATGCTAGCAGCATACGGATTACAAATCCGCGTGAAGTCCTGGTTTAAAATCCTTT
Source organism: Rana temporaria (assembly GCF_905171775.1). Taxonomy (NCBI): domain Eukaryota; kingdom Metazoa; phylum Chordata; class Amphibia; order Anura; family Ranidae; genus Rana; species Rana temporaria. Next base: position 245,013,153 of record NC_053491.1, read on the forward strand.
CAAGCAAAGGGCCATTCAGAACCCTTAAACTTGGGATATTTCCTGTACATTTACCCACATTTTGGGTAAAGTGGAATCATGCTGTAAAATTAAAAACCTGTGCTTATTTGTTTTAATTAACTTTAAGAACCTCTGAGACATCTGGATAATTATAGTGAAAATGTAGACTAGGCGTTGCTTCCTTTTTAGAACAGAAAAGCCAGTAGCAATCAATCTATGGCTAAATTCCGGAAATAGTTAATCTATTTTAAATGAGAAAAAAAATTCCAGCTACTGTTGAAACTGAGAAAAGCATAATGAAAAGTCAATTATTCTAGAAGGTGTTGATAATACTTGCCAAAGAGATAACCGACCCCATGAACACTAAGGGCATAAGGCATGCCAGCAGGAATTTACTTTGGGTAAAAGTTCATTCAATAATGCAGCATTTGATTAAAGGCATTCTGGTGTTTCTAGTGCTTTACACTGTGGCGCATATATGACATTTAAATCCAACGTATATGTGTTCTGTGGTGCTCTCTCCATCCTTGTTCCTGGAACTGCATCCTGAATGCCTTACCTTGTTGGCATCCTTCTTTCTGATTAAACATGCCACATCCTTGAGTGAGTTGGCTGAAGAATACAGCATTAACAATAACTATACAGTATTCAGTTGGACATGTGTGCTCATATTTTATTTGGTTTTTGTTTAACACCTTCGTGACTAGAAGTCCTAGACACCTAGGCCAGATTTGACAACGTCGGCATGCTGCAGTTGCCCTCACAAAAAAAATATATACACACACATTTTACAAAAGTAAGTACACCCCTCACATTTTTGTAAATATTTAATTATACCTTTTCATGTGACAACAACACTGAAGAAATTACACTTTGCTACAATGTAAAGTAGTGAGTGTACAGCTTGTATAACAGTGTAAATTTGCTGTCCCCTCAAAATAACTCAACACACAGCTATTAATGTCTAAACCGCTGGCAACAACAGTAGGTATACCCCTAAGTCAAAATGTTCAAATTGGGCCCAATTACCCATTTTCCCTCCCTGGTGTCATGTGACTCTTTAGTGTTGCAAGGTCTCAAGTGTGAATGGGGAGCAGGTTTGTTAAATTTGGTGTGTGTGTTATATATACCGTACACATGCGTTCCACTGTCAAACACGCACAGCGGCTATACACATACATAGCTGCAATCAGATCACTGCTCCTCATCATGACACAGCCCAATGATTTCTCATGTGTCCCATGTTCACCCCCAGACATCACAGCAGACACATCAAATTCTGTATATGTCGGCACTTTGAAATGAATACATTGGTTTCGTGTTGCAGTTTGGGCACTCGGGCTCAAAAAGGTTTGCCATCACTGGCCTAGGCTATAGGAAGATTGGCAAGACCCCTTAAAAAAGAAAAAAAGCTGCAGCACAGTGGCCAAGACCATACAGCGGTTTCACAGGACAGGTTCCACTCAGAACAGAAAATATATATATATATATATATATATATATATATATATATATATATATATATATATATATATATACCTGTCCTGTGAAACCGCTGTATGGTCTTGGCCACTGTGCTGCAGTTTTTTTTTTTTTTTTTTGGGTGATAACGTTGTCTATACTTTTTTATATGTCATATGTTTATGACGCATCAAGCTAAAAGCAAGAGTCAATAAGAGTTCATATTTATTTTCAAGAAGAGCAATAGATGAGAAAAGTAGACTAGCATGGTGCAACTCCTATACATGTGCACCAAATGCAGCTAAAATGGAATCTGCTAAATGGTAACTAGAAATCGGTGACCTTCACATAGTATATTGTACAAGAAGATCTAAAACTAGTACGCATTTTGACAAAAGTTTACATTTTCTGGAAGCTGTCCTAGCGTTGTGTTCCAATATCGCCATTCTACTAACTATACATTAATATTCAATAAACTCAAGTTGCATGACAGGTGCACCTTTAAATTACTAGACGTTCAGTAGAAGCACCGGCTGGATGATAAAGACATCTTGTTACAGGGGTGACGTGCAACCAGCAACTCTCCAACTGCAGCAGAACTTCCCAGTCCCCCTGCTGGGGCACATTATGCTCTATGGCTGCCAAGACATGTTTAGATCTGTAGTTCTACTCCAGCTGAAGACATACTGGTTGCCCTGCATTGCTGTAGCAGAAGACTACTTAGAAAATCTCTCATTCCTGATTTATGTTCATAGTCCTCAATGTCCAGGAAACATCCTTCTGAACGTGAACACGCAAGGACAACTGTAGCAATGCTTTAGGCCCCTTTCAGACGTCCGCTCCGTCTGTCCGTTCATTACAAGTCTGTTAACGGACTTGTAATGAATCCCTATGGGGACGTGTCCGTTAGCGGATGGAGCATCCGCTAGTGTCCGCGTCAGTCGGGTTCCGCTTTTCCGATCGGAAGAAACCCTATTTTTCTTCCGTTCGGCGGAGCGGAACTGATGCAGACGGACAGACGGTCCGTTTGCATCAGGTTCCCCATAGGGGACAGCGGAGCAGAGACAGGGCGGTCCCTGCACTGTGTGCGGGGACCGCCCTATCCGCCGACAGCTCAGCGGGGATCCCCGCTGAGCTTTGGCGGACACACGGAGCGGACCCGGAAACGGTCCGCTCCGTGTGAAAGAGCCCTTCCTAATGCGATTCACTCACAATGCCTGTGCAGTTCATTGCAAGTCTAATGCACACTCACAGCAGGAGCTCTACATCTTCTCCCTGTATAATGCCAGTGATTCTGGACTGCGTCTGTCATGTGACTCGAAGGCAGGGATAAAAACTGTATGTATTCACATCTCGCTGTACTGCAAGGGTCTCTGCAAAATCTAGAAGGCATTCCCAACCAGTTGAACCTGAATAGCCAACACAAAGCATCAGCCGTCTATCACTTTAATTTATTCTTTCTTCATATTCTATGGAAAATGCTTCTCTGACAGCTTTGCTAGAGAGTAACACAGACAGCATATACACTACATCAGTGTTTGACAAATTTGCTTGGAATCTATTAGCCAGCTAAAAAAGTTAGGAGCCAGAAAACGAGCCCCGTCCCGCCAAGCTCGTGCGCAGAAGCGAACGCATACGGGAGTAGCGCCCGCATATGTAATCGGTATTCAAACCACACGTGAGGTATCGCCGCTATTGGTAGAGCGAGAGCAATAATTCTATCCCTAGACCTCCTCTGTAACTCAAAACATGCAACCTGTAGAATTTTTTTTTAAACGTTGCCTATGGAGATTTTAAAGGGTAAAAGTTTGTCGCCATTCCATGAGCGGACGCAATTTTGAAGTGTGACATATTGGGTATCAATTTACTCGGCGTAACATTATCTTTCATAATATAAAAATAAATTGGGCTAACTTTACTGTTGTCTTATTTTTTTAATGTAATAAAGTGTGTTTTTTTTCCCCCAAAAAAATGCGCTTGTAAGATCGCTGCGGTGTGATAGAAAGTATTGTAACGACCCCCATTTTATTCTCTAGGGTGTTAAAATAAAAAATACCGTATTTATCGGGGTATAACACGCACCCTAACTTTAAGAGGGAAGTTTCAGAAAAAAAACTTTCCACAGCCCCCTGCATATAACACAGACACAGTTTACCCTCTATTTTCAGGGTAAAAAAGTGAGTGTTATACGCCAATAAATACAGTTTATATAATGTTTGGGGGTTCTAATAAGAGGGATGGAGATGGAAGTGAAAACAGTGAAAAACACATTCAAACTGCTGTTTTACTTGTAATACCAACAACCACCACAGGATGGCGCCAGATCACAGAAGGAAGCTTAGGCCTGCAGAAGGCTGCAAAGCCGCGGCCTCAAATACCAGCGGGTGCGGGCCCGCCGCCATCGCGCGGCGGGGGAAGTGGGGGCGCACAGAGACACAGGATCCTGTGTCTCCGTGCGCCCCCGTGCGCCCCCGCCACGCGATCGGTAATTAAGGCCGCGGCCTTCTGCAGGCCTAAGCTTCCCCGAGCGCTAGGTCACAATTTCTTGTCGCTATTGCGGCCGGGCGCCCGGATTTTGTCGAACCCTGCACTACATTATTCTGGTCATGCCCTTTGATATTTTGTGGCAATGTTGGGAGTAAGAAGAAAAGCTTTCAGATGAGTTTACTCTGGCGAATTTACAAAAACTATAGCAGACAGAATCTGGAATGGCTGTGCATAGTTACCAATCCACTCCTGTCTTCTGCTTTTTCAGTTGAGCTTTGAAGCTTAAAGCTAGAGGTGAATTGGTTTCCTTGCACAACTGCTCCAGATTCTGTCTGCTGCTGTAAATTTCAATACTTTTTTCCTTCTGTACTCCTTGAGAGCTCTGCTGTGTGACTGATCACTCACATTTCTTGGCTGATACAGATCTGCAGGTGTTTTCAAACAACTAGAAAGTATCCCTGGAATCCCTTTTAGATTTGCATTCCTTAAATTCATTGTCTCCCTTCTTATCTTGCATTTAAACTTTATCTATCTGGGCAACATTGATAATGTGGGTGAATGCATATAATTAAATATCAAAACAAAATGCAGGTATGTTCAAATCACGTCTGTTGGCACCTAAATCGGGCAAATCCAGGTACATGTCTTAATCTCTGTAATAGTTTTTAGAATTGGTGCCAGTTCACACAGGGGCAACGCGACTTTGCGAGACAACTTCATCGCGACTTCAAGTCGCCTCCAGGACAGGCGACTTTGCCAGTGGCCAATCAAACAATAATCAGCTCTGATAGAGGGAGTTTGTAAAGTTGCTTCAGTTAAGACAGTGATCTGACTTTGGAGGCAAATTCCATTGATGGATACAAGTCGCCTTGAAGTAGTACAGGAACCTTTTCTGAAGTCGGAGCGACTTTAGCAGTGTACATTAAGAAGGCTCTCATTCACTTCAATGGAATTTCTGTATGTTGCGCGACTTGGGGCAACACAAGTCGGATCCCAAGTTGCTGTAGTGTGAACCGGCTCTTAAGGTAGAAATGGCAGCTGTCAGTAAGTCCTATAGGATCTGTAAGCATGTATTGTCTTCCATTTTGCAAAATTGTAGTCTTTTTTAGACAAGTCAGATTTCACTGTTTTTTAACCAGTATAAATCAAAGCAACTGTTTTGCATTTCAGCTCTCTTCCTATTAATTTAATAATAACTTTCTAATTACTTATGATATCCAAGTGATGCATATATGGGGGATGTGGTCAGCAAAACATGACTTTCGCTGTGTTGCTGACTTCTAATCTTGCTCTGTATTTAACCACTTCCATACAGGGAACTTATACACCTTCCCTCCCAGACCAATTTTTAGCTTTCAGCGCTGTTGCACTTTGAATGACCATTGCGCGGTCGTGCTACACTGTACCCAAACTAAATTGTTATCATTTTGTTCCCACAAATAGAGCTTTCTTTTGGTGGTATTTGATCACCTCTGGGATTTTTATTTTCTGCCAAAAAAATTACCAAAAATTTTGAATTTTTATTTTTTTGTTTCAGTTATAAAACATTGTAAATAAGTACTTTTTCTCCTTCACTGACGGGCACTGATAAGGTGGCACTGATGTGGTGGCATTGATGGGTACTAATATGCGGCACTGATAGGTGGCATGGATGGGCACTGATAGGTGGCATGGATGGGCACTGATAGGTGGCATGGATGGGCACTGATAGGTGGCACAAACGTACTAATAGTATGTGTTGTACTAATGGATGCCAATCAGTGCCAAACAATAATGCCTGCCAATCAGTGATGCACATTGTGGGCACTGATTGGCATCCATTGTGGGCACTGATTGGCATCCATTTGTGATTGTCATCCCTGGTGGTCTAGGGTGGCATCCCTGGTGGTCTAGTGGCATCCCTGGTGGTCCAGTGTGGGCATCCTCGGGGGGGGGGGGGGGGGGCTGTGCTGATCGATCACCACAAACCCCCACCCCCCCCTCTGACAGACATGAGTGAGGAAAAGATGATTACCGGCTTTTCCTGTTTACATCGTGATCAGCCGTGATTGGACATGGCTGATCACGTGATAAAGAGTCTCCGTCGGTGTTGCAGGGTGTCAGACTGACACCCTGCAACAACTATCGCCACGATGCGCGCCCCCGTGGGCGCGCAGCGGCTCAATATCCTGAGGACGTCATATGACGTCCACTCAGCATATTGAAACCACTTTGCCGACGTCTTTTTGCATAAGGCGGGCAAGTGGTTAAGGTCTGAACTATTACACGGCTCTACTTTCACAAGCCCAACATATAGAGTATTAGTACTAGCCCAGAAAAGTGGTGCAATTGGGGGGGGGGGGCCAATTTGGTCCTCCCTTGCTACTGCCCCAGAAATTGGGTTCTCCTGCCTTCCTCCTTTTTGTTATGTAACCAAGGATTTTTCTCTATTTCTGTATGTTTTCAGTGAACAGGTGTTACTCGGGTTCAAATTTTAGCCTTTGGCTATTTTTGTTCTTCCTCCTACCTTTTTATATCCGTAACTTCATAAATGAACCGTACATCTATGGACATGCTTCACAAACTTCCAAGCAGTGTAAGTAAAGAATATATCTGAGGCTGGGGTCCCACTGCTGTGCTGCAGTAAAATGAAAGTTACTGCAGTGTGTAAAAAGCCTGCATTAGGTGTGTTGGTGCACTGTGGTGACATTCATTCCTAATATCATTTTAAAGCACTAATGCTTTGCTGGATATTGCGGTGTGCTGCCTTACGAAACCACTTTACATACTTTAACTACCTCCTAGTTGGAGTTGCAAACTACTCAGAAATATTTTCAGTATTGTACATAGTTTGTTTCTCCATATCAAAAGTCACTCTGTAGGTGCAGCCATATTAGGAAAAGATGACAGGAATTTCTATTAGGAAAAGTTTCCTATTCACATAATTAAATTAAGACTTTATAAGAGTTTGTACTTTATAGAAAAAAATGTTTAAATATGAAACGATGCAAATGCTTGACTGGGACTCTGGCCCAGCCTTTCTCAATCTTATTAAATTGGGGTAATTTTTAGGACTCCAGGAACCTCCACAGTCTCAGAGTTGCATATATCCGACTTGCATACAACTACTTACAAACAAGGGAAATTACAGGAAGTGAGATGACATCGAAGGAAAATACACTCCTATACGAGTTATGGAGAAAAAGGTGTCTCCGCTGAAGCTTTATCTCCAATTCTTGTTAATTGAGTTATCACAAGGACAGAAAGTGGGATGAAATCTTTTAAACGGGGGCACAAACAGCAAAAAAACAATACAGGGGAGTTGACCCTTCCCTATGTTATCCAAAAAGCTTACGGTACATCTTTTCTGGTAGAGTTGCACTTAAATGTACTATCAACATTTTTCTCCAAAGATGGGGGGGGGGGGGGGGGGGGGAGATGAGAGAAAGTACAATAAAACAGTCAAACTAAGTGATCGACAGCAGCACAGATGATGGATCTCGGCAGTAGTTCTATATGGAATGCAAAGAAGTGCACTGTGTAATTAACTGTGTGTGTGCAGCATGTGCACATATGCCAGAACTGCATATAACCACAAAATTACAATATTGTTTAACCAGAATGCACATATAACGGCAAAATTACAGCGTGGATCATCCAACCATGGATCAATCTAGGCCATCCAGACTTTCATCCTAACACGACTGAGTTAGAGTACACGGCCCATCTCAAATAGACAGCAGGTAGATGGTCCTATAAGGTAAAAAGCCATAAGCCCCACCAAACCCACTAATGTACATTATGCCAACTACAAAGGATAATTGTGCTCACCCCATGAAATCCGCTGGTACATCTGCCTGCAGCCAAACAGCCTCTCAGTGTGCCCTGCAGCAAACCCCCCCCCCCCTTATGTGCAGCACCAATTGCGTGCAGCGATGATGTTGTGACGCGCCGCAGAAACACACGCACTCAACTGCATCTATGGTAACCAACCCACCCCAAGTGAATGGGAGGAGAGTGGGTGCAGGGCACTGTGGAACACCACCACCAGAGATATGGTGGTGGAGAATGGGCCACGGAAGCATATGCCCACTCATACAGGAACAAAGGTAGGCAAGAGCGGAAAGGAACATACAAAGTGATGCTGTGAAGTATTACCAGGAATATATACAGTATCTCACAAAAGTGAGTACACCCCTCACATTTTTGTATACATTTTATTATATCTTTTCATGTGATAACACTGAAGAAATTACACTTCGCTACAATGTAATGTAGTGAGTGTACAGCTTGTACAACAGTGTAAATTTGCTGTCCCTTCAAAATAACTCCACACACAACCATTTAATAGAGTTCACCAGGGCTTCACAGGCTGTATGGGGTAAAGTATTAGTTTTGTGGGCTAAGTTGTAATAAACTCCACAAGAGTATCCCCCTATAGAAAGGGTTTGAAGCTGACTTTTCAGGGATATGCTCAAGGGCTGCAAATTTAATGTTGTAGTATTTAGTATTGTCTCCCCCAATGGGGGCGATAAATTTATTTTTTGGATAATAAACATGTTCCTTTTTATCCCCCACCAAATTGGCATGGTTTTTCCTATATTGTAAGCTTCGTACTCGCAGAGCATGATGTATTAAATTCCTGGGGTTTTGCAGTCTACATAGTCTTTTAACCTGATGGAGTTTGCCATTAGAAAGATAGAAGACCTAATTAACAATAATTCATGTACAGAAGTCACATGAACCACATTGCCTTGTGCCTCTGAGATTAGGTTCAACCGAAGGAGAGAAGATCTAGATGTAACTCGATCCCTAAGAGATATTTTGCTTGCTTTTTTTTTTTTATTTTTTTTTTTTTTATAGGTAATCTTCGGTATTTACTGTAGATGGGATCTTGTTTAGTTTTAAGTAGATACCAATGTTTCCTTGCAGGATATATAACGAAGGGTTGAATGCTAACGATTGTATGAAGTGATGAGGCGTACGTTTTCCCTGGGGTTTTACCTAATTTTTTGACTATATAGTATTGGATGAGGCCCAAGTCAGTCTTTCCTTTTTTTCTCATTTAGGCTTATGATATCATGCGCGGCTTACTCCTGAGTTTGCCAGGAAGGGAGGGGTGAGTCATAAGAGGGCCAATGAGAGCTGGAGGTGTGGCTCTGTAAATTCAGGAAGTGAACAGGCAGCAGCCCACAGTTAAAATACTTTATGCCAGACTCCATTACAGAATCATAGATGGATATCTATCTATCACCCCGTGGGCTGTCTGAAAGATTGTACTTACAAGTTAAGGTACATTGATAGGCTGCAGAAATTTTAAAGAAAACCAAGAATCTGGAATATGGATATTATCTGACTCCCACAGCAGATCATTTATTAACGCTCCTGCTCTATACCCCCAAACTTTTATTCACAAAAAAATCTAAGTATGTAGTAAAGGACTATTGGTCGTAAGGAACATAAAAAAAACAAAAATAAATTATGTATGGTTTCCTTCTACTTGAGCGCAGTAAAAAAAATGCCCCCTTACATTGGACGTCAATATAAAATTCCCTTATTACGGTAGTTGTCAGTGAAAAGAATATCGTCCAACATTGGTAACCCGTAGTAAAGGGGCCCCTTACATTGGTGATGCTGTTCCATTAATTGGGGACCAGTGAAAAAGTGTCTCTTAATATTAATCATTGTAGAAGTGCCCCCTACCATTGGCTGTCGGTGGAAAATTCTGCATCTAATAATTTCCATTAATGGGTTTCAGTGGGTGAGCAATCTGCCACTGCTCCAGAAACCCCTAAAAACGAATAGAGGAACCCTGGTTGAGAAAGGCTGCCCGTTATGTGTCTCTTATTAGGTTTTTTGTTGCCACATATCCTTTTACTCATTTTTAATTTTCAATATAGAAGAACTGTTTGTTATTTATGCTTGTGATCTAAATAGTACTAAAGTTGTTAGAGGGTAGACATTCATTTGATTTGGTGGTAGGTAAACGGCAGATATAAGGAATTAGTAAAATTTGATAGTATTATATCCTGTATGATAATTCAAGGTTATTTTAACAGATCTGTTATTAGTGTTTTCCGCTTTAGCCTTAGGTCTTTATAAAGACAGTAAATGCATTGTAGTGTTGCCTGTGACACAGCGTCATCCTTGTCTCCGACATCAAAGCAACAGCATGTGCTTCCTGTCTCTTGGTATATTCTTGATCTAATTGTTTCTCATTAACTTACGGAAAACTTTACAAACTGCAACCCGACTTCATAATGTTCTGCCTTTTTTAAAAAGGTTTCCTTCTCCTAATTTTTCCCTTTTTTCATTTGTGCTGGCATAATGATGTTACCAGTCATAGGACATCCTCATGATCCTTGCCTTCGTCACAGTTGGCTGTGGAGTGAATAATGGCTTAATAATTCTAACAGACCTTGAGGAGCCTATGTGTTTTCTTTGCTGGAAACAATGTCGTCAGAAGTATTTAGAAAGTTTAAAACAAGTGCTCTGCTTAATGTTTGATTGCTTTTTATGCTCTAAAATTAGGATAGTTTTATGTTACAGGTATCTATCCGAAGATTGTAGGGAACTTAAGCGGGTTGTTTACATTTTACTACAGTGTATTTAAGCCAAAAGTGAAATTCAAGCCTAAAGCCTCATACACACGATCGGACTTCCATCTGTCTTTTTTCTGTGGATTTTGGTCCGAAGGGGCGTTGTCCGTGAACTTGTTCTGCATACACACGTCAGAACATTTTCAGCCAATTTTTCACCAAATCATGTGTTTTTTTTCAGCTCTTTACTGCCACTCTTTGGGCAACTTCTGCTATTGTTGGCTGATCTTTAGCATTGGTTCTGAGCATGCTTGTTTTTACTTTGGACTTTAGTCCACACGATCCGATTATCCTCCATCGGACATTTGTTGCCGGAAATTTGACAGCATTCACAGTGAACATTTGTCTGTTTTCGGTTTTTCATCAATCGAGCATTTACACTGTCAGATTGTCCGATCAAACACGTCCGTCGGAGCGTTAGGCTGCATTTACACCTAGGCGTTTTGTCGCCTGAAGCGCAACGCTACAATACGCTGGAGGGGAAAAATAACATTGTTCTCTATGGAGATGGTTCACATCTCCACGCCGAACACCTGAAGCTGAAACAAGTCCCGGACCCTTTTTTGTCACGCGTATCGGGCGGTTTGGGCGTATTTGAGCGTTTCCATTTCCCATAGAAAGTAATGGAAACGCTCGATTTCAAGCGACTAGCGCGACAATGAGCGTTCGCTACGGGCGTTTTGTCGCTTTAATCAATAGAGCTTTTCACCCAGGCAGAAGATAAAAAAAATCTACCAACATAGCAACAAGTGATGAAAAGATGATAATTTTTCCTATTGGCTAAAATAAACGCCGAAGTACAAAAACGTCGGACGACGCTGTATGCAAACAAGCATGAATACGCGCGACAAAACGCCGGAAAAAAAAACGACCGACGCTCAGGTGTGAATGCAGCCTTAATGTCAAAAAGTCAGATCGTGTGTATGGGCCTTAATACTGCTCTTAAAAATGCTCCCTTATCCTACCTTACCCTGTGTATTTTTTATTTTTTTTAATCTGTATGTTTACTCTTTTTTTATTTGAAACTGCTCCAGTCCAGTCACATGATCCTGCAGATTTAGCACCCCTGTGTCAGTGAGCGGGCGGCAGCTGCATGGAGGGAGCGCTGACGGTGTCTAGGGAATGGCAAACATCCCATTGCCTGGAAGCTGCAGGATCATATGACCAGGCTAACAAAGGGTCTTTTTTGCAAAGGGTAGGTAGGAGGTGGGGGAGGGAACATTTTTTTTAGGAACAGTTGGTTAAAGGCCTGAATTCCACTTTAAATGTACTTTCTTGTCAACAGTGAACATTTAAAAAAGAACAGTAGTCCAACACTTTTCCTTTGGTCAGTAATCGGAGAACCCCTGCTGTGATGCTAGAAAACTATTCCCAAACATGCCCACTGCAGAATTTATTAATATTTAATAATAATTTTCTCTCTCTCGCATACAAAAAGCACAATTTAAAGCGGGGGTTCTCCCATAAATGTTTTTTTAACCTTTGATGCTCATTTAGTCTAGGGGAATCGGCTAGTTGTTTTAAAATCCGAGCATTACTTACCGTTGTAGAGGGCGATCTTCTCCGCCGCTTCCAGGTATGGGTCTTCGGGAGTGGGCGTTCCTTCTTGATTGACAGGCTTCCGAAAGGCTTCCGACGGTCGCATCCATCGCGTCACGAGTAGCCGAAAGAAGCCGAACGTTGGTGCGGCTCTATTCTGCGCCTGCGCACTGACGTTCGGCTACTTTCGGAAAATCGTGACGCGATGGATGCGACCGTCGGAAGCCTTTCGGAAGCCTGTTGGAAGACTGTCAATCAAGAAGGAACGCCCAGTCCCGAAGACCCATACCCGGAAGTGGCGGAGAAGATCGCCCTCTACAACGGTAAGTAATGCTCGGATTTTAAAGCAACTAGCCGATTCCCCTAGACTAAATGAGCATGCATCTAAGGGTAAAAAGAGCATATTACCGGTGAACCTCTGCTTTAAATAATTTCGGTACTAAAGAACCTTTTCACTGCCACTAATTGGCTTCAGGCCTTCTTACCTAAGGGTATGGCAGTGGGCAGTATATGCAGAGGAAGTATGTGGAGGGCAAATGCGTGTGTACAGTACAAAAAGGGGCAGAGGGCATGACTTTTGGGCAGTATGTGCAGATAAAGAGCAGAGGCTATAATTACAGGCAGTATGGGCAGGAGTGTGTGGTCTATGACTGTGCAAGAGAGGTCTATGGTGGGTATCCTGGCACACAGTGGGGTTGAGTTACTAAAACTGGAGAGTGCAAAATCTGGTGTAGCTCCTCTAAAGAAACTAATCCGCTTCCAGGTTTCTCTTTTTGTCAAAGCGTAAAGGGTTGTAAACCCTTGTGTTTTTTGTTTTTACCCTAATGCATCTCATGCATTAAGGTGAAAACACTTCTGCCAATTACCAGTTGCACCAGTTTTGCACTCTAGTTTTAGTAAATCAACCCCGGTATGTGAAGAAGGGAAAAAAGGAGGTTATGACAGCGAGTAGTATGTGCAGGAGAGGAGTGCTTTGAGTACAGTATGTTGGAAAACTGTACGCTAGCATAGAGTTGATGGCTGATTAGTTTCTCTGCAATAAGACCAAGGTCAGCAAGAGGTTTTGCCACATTTGATCCAAATGCATGCTCTTCCAGTGTAATCATGCATGTTTATGCCACAGTCCTTGCACATTGTAGTTGTAAGATTTCTCCAGCCACCATTCATGCCTGTAGCTAGCCCAGCATTAATGCTACTAGACTTTTTTTTTTTCCCCATTAGAAATCACAGGTGTGTTCCTTTTTACCCTGTGGCATGATTACATAGGTAGAGTTGTTTCACTCTAGCCAGCATTTACATAGTGTTTGTAAAACTTGTGTTAATGCTAAAATTTGATAGGGTCCAGATACTTGAGAACTGTGTGCAATCTGGAGTAGTATGGAGTACTGCGAGTAATTTTGGAGTAACTTATGACATTGCAAGGTGCTCTGAATACTGGGAATATTGTAAGTAGCTTCCGAGTAACTTGAAGCATTGAGATTGACTAGGACATGTGATACTAAGCAGGAGGAGAGCATTCCATGTGACCAGTGAGCAAGAACAGGAAGAAAGGTCATGTGGAGGAGAGGACGACGATGGTTGGGTGATCAGTGGAAGGGAACAGAGATACAGGACAATGTGAATCAGGTGATCAGTGTGTGTGTGTGTGTGTGTGTGTGGTGACAGGAGAAGAAAACGGGGGCCTAGTGATCAGTAAGGCAGGAGCAGGGGGGGGGGGGGGAAGGACACTCGCTACCAGTGGCCCTTGAGCTGGACCTGTAAGTAAGGTCTTCTTTATCATGTCCGGCTCTATAAATTAGGACAATGGCACTAGCCAGTGTAGCTAAAAATACTAAGGCTAAACTTTGGGTGGCTAAATTCAGGTGTAACGGGGCACTTTAAAAAATATTTTGCAACACAGCAAGGAGTGTGCCTTCGTGAACAGAAGCTGGTGTTCTAAAAAGACAATAAAAACCTAAAGTGAACAAATCACCAGGACAAGATGGCTTGCACCCTAGAATCCTCAAAGAACTTGGCCAGGTCATTACTAGACTGTTATTAAAGCGGGGGTTCACCCTATCGACAGGAAAAAAAAATTTTTTTTTTCTTTTACCTTTAAATCAGGCACTGTAGCGCGAGCTACAGTATGCCTGTCCCGAATTTTTTCCCCCCATACTCACCTTGTAGTCGTCCATCGAAGATACCGGGGAATGGGCGTGCCTCTGGAGACGGAGGATGATTGACGGCCGGCTCTGGCGCGTCACGCTTCTCCGGAAATAGCCGAAATAGGCTTGGTCTTCACGACGCGTGCGCATAGCCTGTGCGCACGCGCCGTGAAGAGCCGAGACCTACTCCGGCTGTCTTCGGGGAGAGTGACGTGCCAGGGCCGGCCGTCAATCATCCTCCCTCTCCATAGGCACGCCCATTCCCCGCGGGAGCCGAAATCTACGATGGACGACTACGAGGTGAGTACGGGGTTAAAAAAATCGGGACAGGCATACTGTAGCTCGCGCTACAATGCCTGTCTCGATGGTAACATCATGTGGGTCAGGGTGAACTACCGCTTTAATCTTTAAGGTAAGTTTACTGACTGAAATGGTAAAGCTAAAGTGGTACTAGTTTTCAAGAATGGGCTGAGATACATACCTGGAAACTACAGGCCAGTCCGCCTAACATCAATAGTTTGTAAACTATTGGAGGGGATGATGAGGGACTATATCCAAGAATTTGCAGATACGAATAGTTTCATTAGTAGTAACCAGCATGGATTTATGAAAGTTTGTTTTTGCCAGACCAACCTATTAACATTCTCTGAAAATAGCTGTAAATCTGGATAAAGGTTGATGTAGTGTACCTATTCTTTGCCAAAGAATTTGACATGGTACCCCATAAATCCTTGATCCATAAATTGAGGTCTGTTGGCATTAATAGTGTATGTACCTGAATAGAAAACTGGTTACAGAGGCTCATCCAGAGGGTGGTGATAAATTGTGAAACTTCTGAACGGTCTGCAGTTATGAGTAGGGTACGCCAGGGGCCTGTCTTGGGACCAATCCTGTTTAACTTTCTAAACGATATAGAGGTTGGGATATATAGTTCAATCTCAATGTCTGCTGATGATACAAAGCTAAGCAGGGCAATAATTTTACAACACAATATAGCAACTCTACAGGAGGACCTTGATATAATAAAAACGTTGGGATGGGGTAATGCAGCTCAAGTAGCAGATACCACCTAGGTGTTGAACCTGCAATTGAACACTACTATGAAGAGTCCGTATTGTTGGACAGTACAGCAGGTAGTGCTATAATGCCATTTTTTTTCGTACTTTAATGCAGTAAATGGAATAGTTTTTGTTTTTAATCCTGAACGTCATAATAGAACATCCTAACGTGTATAAAAGGGTTGCTCTTGGACAATGAGACCGAAATGCCTGTAACGTTAAACCTGGTATGCACTATTCGCTTTTTTTCCCCCCATTCAACCCAGTGGGTTGAACGAAAAAAGCATGCCGGCTTCGGTCAGAGCCGCTGTACTAAAGATCTAACGTTAATACAGCAATTTCCCCCTCTGAGCTGTTGTGTTCTGAAAGAAAGTGGCCCCCCCGTCGCAATACTTCAATCAGTGCTCTCTTCCATTGGCTGAGGGCGCTGATCGAGAGCCGACCAGCTGCTGGTTTTCCAGCATGCTCGACTAGCTTCTGTCGGACCAGCTGGCACACACATGAGCTGAATGTCGCCCAATTTTAGATCGAACCGGTTGATGTCGGCCGGCATTCGTCCCGTGTGTACGAGGCTTTGGTTTTGTGTTTTTGAAGATGTTCCTAAAATACCGTTTCTAGGGATGAATACAAAGAGCTTGGACATACAAGCATTCACCAAATGGATCATTTAGAGCTTGTTTGTGACATGTTTAATTAATGGAAGCATTTGTATTGTGGGCAACATCAAAATCAAAGTGAAGCGTCACAAACGCAATGCGACTAGACAATTTAATGAGCAGGCATTTTGCTTTACAAATCGTTTGGAAAGCATTATTAACACAAAGACAACACCTGTTCTGTTCTTTTTACACCAATGTAAATGAGGACTTGGGACATACAAGACAAAATCTTTCATTATGCCTACTTTAAGGCTGGGTTCACACTAGTGCGAATTGGTATTTGCAATAGCAGGAGATTGTGACCCGCTCTCTGTGGATCCGGTTCACACATTTCCGCAGCGGCTCGTTGCGATTTGCACAGAAACACTGTCTTTTGGTCTGTTTTTAGGTCTGAATTCAGCCAAAAATTCGGGTTGATATCGGACCTGAAAAGTGAATGAGGATGCACCAGACTCCTGCTGTGAGCCGCTGTGTGCTCATATGTGATCCCAGCCTTAAGTAATGCATTGTTGCTAGCTTACCCAGTAATATGGCATGTGTTATTTTTCCATGAACATGTTATTAAAAGTTAGAAAATGAGGAAGTAATGCAGAAACGGTCATTCCTGACCAATTAGCTTGCCATCTAGCTAGTAATGATTGTATTCATAATGACATGTACTTTCTGTCATGTAGAAGGAATTTCCTAGCGATCAGCTAACATCTTCCTTGTAGTATAAGCCCAGGAAACAGGCCATGAAATTCATTCCTTCAACCCATCCTGTTCTCACCTTCTCTGCTCATTTGTTTGTCTGGATGAATGGCTTGGATCCACTGCTCGGCGTCAGTGCTCTGTATGCAGGAAGCCCATTGCTTTCCTCTGAGCAGAGCCATGATGTCATGCCTTGGCTGTAATGTAAATAGTGTGTGATGGAGCATAGGAAGCTGTCAGCTTTTTTTCAGGATTTAGATGTGAGAAGTGTCCTTTTGGGTTAAAGAGTCTAATTACAGGTTGGATCTATATCCATATATCTGTGCTTGGTGAGCTATTTATCACGGGAATAACACTTCATAAAGGAACAAGGCGTATCCAGCTGGCTAACAACATTGAATCAGGAGTGGAGAGATGTAAAGCCTTTTCGGAGGCCCCTCTTCAAATTCAGGGTCAGATTTTTGTGTGCTTCTAGTAATAACCTAGTCTCTTAAAGCTGCACTCTAGCACAGATAAAAATATAATGTAATGCAGCACTGCCATCCCATAGCCGAAATGCTCAAGTTTTTCTGGTTCAGCTGGACTAGTAACCTGTGCGCATATTTGTAAATTCTCTAAACGAGGTGTTTATTTTTCTGTAGAGAGACCAGTTACCCAGACAGCAATTTGTGCCCTAGGTGACCGGTCATCTCAACACGCCCCACATCCGAAGAAAATGATGTGCCGTGACCTATGGATTCCCATCTCCTGTGGCTATGGGATTTTCTAAAGCCCCTGTGATGTCAAAGGGGCTAAAAAGAAAATAAGTATTTACATGGGATTGCACACCCCATAAGCACCAAATGAATGCACATGAATACATTTCTTAATAAACTTCCTATTTATTTATTTATATTTATATATATATATACAGGGAGTGCAGAATTATTAGGCAAATGAGTATTTTGACCACATCATCCTCTTTATGCATGTTGTCTTACTCCAAGCTGTATAGGCTCGAAAGCCTACTACCAATTAAGCATATTAGGTGATGTGCATCTCTGTAATGAGAAGGGGTGTGGTCTAATGACATCAACACCCTATATCAGGTGTGCATAATTATTAGGCAACTTCCTTTCCTTTGGCAAAATGGGTCAAAAGAAGGACTTGACAGGCTCAGAAAAGTCAAAAATAGTGAGATATCTTGCAGAGGGATGCAGCACTCTTAAAATTGCAAAGCTTCTGAAGCGTGATCATCGAACAATCAAGCGTTTCATTCAAAATAGTCAACAGGGTTGCAAGAAGCGTGTGGAAAAACCAAGGCGCAAAATAACTGCCCATGAACTGAAAAAAGTCAAGCGTGCAGCTGCCAAGATGCCACTTGCCACCAGTTTGGCCATATTTCAGAGCTGCAACATCACTGGAGTGCCCAAAAGCACAAGGTGTGCAATACTCAGAAACATGGCCAAGGTAAGAAAGGCTGAAAGACGACGACCACTGAACAAGACACACAAGCTGAAACGTCAAGACTGGGCCAAGAAATATCTCAAGAATGATTTTTCTAAGGTTTTATGGACTGCTGAAATGAGAGTGAGTCTTGATGGGCCAGATGGATGGGCCCGTGGCTGGATTGGTAAAGGGCAGAGAGCTCCAGTCCGACTCAGACGCCAGCAAGGTGGAGGTGGAGTACTGGTTTGGGCTGGTATCATCAAAGATGAGCTTGTGGGGCCTTTTCGGGTTGAGGATGGAGTCAAGCTCAACTCCCAGTCCTACTGCCAGTTTCTGGAAGACACCTTCTTCAAGCAGTGGTACAGGAAGAAGTCTGCATCCTTCAAGAAAAACATGATTTTCATGCAGGACAATGCTCCATCACACGCGTCTAAGTACTCCACAGCGTGGCTGGCAAGAAAGGGTATAAAAGAAGAAAAACTAATGACATGGCCTCCTTGTTCACCTGATCTGAACCCCATTGAGAACCTGTGGTCCATCATCAAATGTGAGATTTCAAGGATGGAAAACAGTACACCTCTCTGAACAGTGTCTGGGAGGCTGTGGTTGCTGCTGCACACAATGTTGATGGTGAACAGATCAAAACACTGACAGAATCCATGGATGGCAGGCTTTTGAGTGTCCTTGCAAAGAAAGGTGGCTATATTGGTCACTGATTTGTTTTTGTTTTGTTTTTGAATGTCAGAAATGTTTATTTGTGAATGTTGAGATGTTATATTGGTTTCACTGGTAAAAATAAATCATTGAAATGGGTATATATTTTTTTTTGTTAAAGCGGTAGTTCACCCTGACCCACATGATGTTACCATCGAGACAGGCATTGTAGCGCGAGCTACAGTATGCCTGTCCCGATTTTTTTAACCCCGTACTCACCTCGTAGTCGTCCATCGTAGATTCCGGCTCCCGCGGGGAATGGGCGTGCCTATGGAGAGGGAGGATGATTGACGGCCGGCCCTGGCACGTCACTCTCCCCGAAGACAGCCGGAGTAGGTCTCGGCTCTTCACGGCGCGTGCGCACAGGCTATGCGCACGCGTCGTGAAGACCAAGCCTATTTCGGCTATTTCCGGAGAAGCGTGACGCGCCAGAGCCGGCCGTCAATCATCCTCCGTCTCCAGAGGCACGCCCATTCCCCGGTATCTTCGATGGACGACTACAAGGTGAGTATGGGGGGAAAAAATTCGGGACAGGCATACTGTAGCTCGCGCTACAATGCCTGATTTAAAGGTAAAAGAAAAAAAATTTTTTTTTTTCCTGTCGATAGGGTGAACCCCCGCTTTAAGTTGCCTAATAATTATGCACAGTAATAGTCACCTGCACACACAGATATCCCCCTAAAATAGCTAAAACTAAAAACAAACTAAAAACTACTTCCAAAAATATTCAGCTTTGATATTAATGAGTTTTTTGGGTTCATTGAGAACATGGTTGTTGTTCAAAAATATAATTAATCCTCAAAAATACAACTTGCCTAATAATTCTGCACTCCCTGTGTATATATATATATATATATATATATATATATATATATATATATATATATATATATATAATATAATATAATATAATTAGGGCCGAAACAACTAATCGATCGACAACTAATCGATCCATTTCATAATCGATTAATCGGCCAGTAACATAATGAGGTTAAAAAATAACCCTTTATAGTACAAAAAGAGCAAATCGCTACTGTAAATATTACTTTTACTGTACCACAGTAAAAAATTAACCCTTTGCAGTAGCGATTATTTGCTCTTTTTTTACAAATTTTAGTTTTTTTTACCCCATTATGTTACTAAACATCTCCGGCCTGGGTCACACCTCTGTTTTTTGGTGCTTTTTGCAGAAACACACTACAGTTCATTTTACATGTTTCCCTATGCGAAACGTTCACATCCATGATTTTTTCAGCTGCTGCATATTTGTAAAGGGCAAGGACTTGCTGTGCTATTTTGTTTTTTTGGTTCAATATACTTCAATGGAAAAGCTGCAGAAAAGCACATAATACGTTTTTGCGGCAATTTGTGTTTTTTTTATCTACCCAACAACAAATTGGCCCAAAAAAAAATCTAAAAATACAAATCGCAGCAAAATTACTTTTTTTTTAAGGTTATTAACCGATTAATCGAAACAATAATCGGCCAACTAATCGATTATTAAAATAATCGTTGGTTGCAGCCCTAATATATATATATATATATATATATATATATATATATATATATATATATATATATATATATATATATATATATATATATATATATATATATATAGTGCAACGGATCGTCACCGATCCGTGATCCGAACGGGTCACCCCGTTCGGATCGGCACACCCCGCGATCCGCGAAGCGCTCCAGAGCCTCGGACGTAGGAAAGTCCCCGGCTTCGGCCTAGCTCCGGAGCGGCGGCCATCTTGCTCCACCCCATGTGCTTGCCAGTGCACAGCGTTACACCTCCCCGCATCACTGCGCTGACTACAGACCCGGGACCACTCTTTGAGATCTGCACGTGGTAGGAAAAAGACTGTTTGTACTGAGCCGAGGAGGGGGGGGGACACCAGAGTCGCCCGAGGAGGGGGGGGGGGACACCAGAGTCACCCGAGGAGGGGGGGGACACCAGAGTGGAGTGGAGGGGGGCACTACAAGATTAGTCTTTTTTTTCTTTTTTGCTGATCCGAGGATCGATCCGATCCGTGATTTTTTTGATCCGTTGCACCCCTAATAAATATATAAAAAAAAAAAAATATATATATATATATATATATATATATATATATATATATATAACAATAAAGTGTGAAACAACTGAAAATATATTTCATATTCTAGGTTCTTCAAAGTAGCCACCTTTTGCTTTGATTACTGCTTGGCACACTCTTGGCATTCTCTTGATGAGCTTCAAGAGGTAGTCACCTGGCACAGCACCCCATCACTCTCCTTCTTGGTCAAATAGCCCTCACACAGCCTGGAGGTGTGTTTGGGGTCATTGTCCTGTTGAAAAATAAATGATGGTCCAACTAAACGCAAACCGGATGGAATAGCATGCCTCTGCAAGATGCTGTGGTAGCCATGCTGGTTCAGTATGCCTTCAATTTTGAATAAATCCCCAACAGTGTCACCAGCAAAGCACCCCCACACCATCACACCTCCTCCTCCATGCTTCACGGTGGGAACCAGGCATGTAGAGTCCATCCGTTCACCTTTTCTGCTTCGCACAAATACACGGGGGTTGGAACCAAAGATCTCAAGTTTGGACTCGTCAGACCAAAGCACAGATTTCCACTGGTCTAATGTCCATTCCTTGTGTTCTTTAGCCCAAACAAGTCTCTTCTGCTTGTTGCCTTTCTTTAGCAGTGCTTTCCTAGCAGATATTCTACCATGAAGGCCTGATTCACACAGTCTCCTCTTAACAGTTCTAGAGATGTGTCTGCTACAAAAGGTGGCTACTTTGAAGAACCTAGAATATGAAATATATTTTCAGTTGTTTCACACTTTTTTGTTATGTATAATTCCACATGTGTTAATTCATAGTTTTCATGCCTTCAGTGTGAATCTACAATTTTCATAGTCATGAAAATAAAGAAAACTCTTTGAATGAGAAGGTGTGTCCAAACTTTTGGTCTGTACTGTGTGTGTGTGTGTATGTATATGTGTGTGTGTGTGTGTGTGTGTGTATGTATGTGTGTGTATATATTCTCTCTCTCTCTCTCTCTCTCTCTCATTCTTTCTCTCTCTCTCTCATTCTCTCTCTCTCATTCTCTCTCTCTCTCATTCTCTCTCTCTCATTCTCTCTCTCTCTCTCTCTCTCTCTCTCTCTCTCTCTCTCTCTCTCTCTCTCTCTCTCTCTCTCTCTCATTCTCTCTCTCTCTCTCTCTCTCTCTCTCTCTCTCTCTCTCTCTCTCTCTCTCTCTCTCTCTCTCTCTCTCTCTCTCTCTCTCTCTCTCTCTCTCTCTCTCTCTCTCTCTCTCTCTCTCTTCTCTCTCTTCTCTCTCTTCTCTCTCTTCTCTCTCTCTCTCTTCTCTCTCTCTCTCTCTTCTCTCTCTTCTCTCTCTTCTCTCTCTTCTCTCTCTCTCTCTCTCTCTCTCTCTCTCTCTCTCTCTCCTCTCTCTTCTCTCTCTTCTCTCTCTCTCTCTCTCTCTCTCTCTCTCTCTCTCTCCTCTCTCTCTCTCTCTCTCTCTCTCTCTCTCTCTTTTCTCTCTCTCTCTCTCTCTCTCTCTCTCTCTCTCTCTCTCTCTCTCTCTCTCTCTCTCTCTCTCTCTCTCTCTCTCTCTCTCTCTCTCTCTCTCTCTCTCTCTCTCTCTCTCTCTCTCTCTCTCTCTCATAAACAAGCCGAGAACATTTGAAATGAATAAAGTAAATCAACAAAATTCAAGCTGAATTAAAGTCCTGAATCAAAATCTCACCCAAAGTTCTTTTGATTATGACAAGTACAAACTATAGAGGGCTATGTTTTGTTCACATTTCATGTCTATGATTTGCATCAATTTTAATTTGACTTTACCGAGGGGTGCCAAGGCTCACAATTGCATTGGGGCCTTTTTATAATGTGTTTGGCCCTAAAAGGACAAGGTTAAAAAAAAAAAAAAAACCTTTCCAGATGACCGTATACAGGAAGCGAGGGAGGTTGGGGATTAATTACAGCTGCCACCCAGAAAAAAAAACATAATTGCTAAGATATGAGTACCCGACCTGGCATAAGACTAAGACCCCTCTTACACTGAGGCACTTTGCAGGCGCTATAATGCTAAAAATAGCGCCTGCAAAGCACCCTAAAAGAGCGGCTCCCTTCACTCCAGTGTGAAAGCCCGAGGGAGTGGTGCGCTGGCAAGACATTAAAAAATATCCTGCAAGCAGCATCTTTGGAGCGGTGTGTATACCGCTCCTCCACCACACTTGCCCATTGAAGTTAATGGCCACCGCGGCCGTACTGCCGGCAAAGCGCTGCTGCAGCAGTGCTTTGCGGGTGGTTTTAACCCTTTTTCGGCTGCTAGCGGCCGAATACCTTCGCAAAAATTATGGTTTTTAAAACACATTTTTTTTTGTTTTAGCAGTACTTTTCGGCTCCCAGCTAGCGGCCGCAGAAAGGGTTAAAAGCACCTGTGTTGCAGCGCTGCCAAAGCACTTTGCAGGCTCTTCGGCAGCACTGGTATTGGTACCAATAATAAATGAATAAAATACCTGAAATCCATCCTTCAGTCTGCTAAATGCAGACTAGTAGAAGTTGGTTTTTGATTGTCTCCACTTAGGAATTGGCACCTAAAAATAAGAACTCCATTACAGAATGTGGTGGATGGTGTCATTTTTATAATTGCCATTTCAATCATCCAGTGATTGGAGGTGACTTTTGTGGTCTATTTTTGTAATCACCCACTCCGTTAAACCCACACAATTTTCAGCATACACATCCTCTCTTCGTGCAGTCATTTCTGTCCTCCCACACACACATCCTCTGCCTGGGATTGTACCAGCCAGCCACGCTTCAGTGACAGATATGTGTGTCTGCTTAAATCCATTCAGCTCAGTTTTTGTTTTGTTTATACCAAATTTTGAATTCTGTTCTTTCTGCTAGATATTTTTTTTTATTTGTTAATCTGAGAGCAGCATTGCAGTGAAAATTGTAAAAAAAAAATGCCCAAATAATTGTGTCGGCGCTAAATTGGTCAATCTGTGGCAGTGTGCAATACATGTAGATATACAGACACTAAATAAATGCAGCACTTAATTAATAAAAATGTATCCCTTTTATGTCTCAAAGTGTGAATAATCAATGATACAGTGTTGCACCATACACATAGTGCAAGGAAAAAAAAAAACATTAACAGATAATAAAGTGCATAAGAAAACAAACGTGATCAGCAGTGTGGGAACCTCCACCTTGGTGTTCTTGCTTCCACCAAACATAAAGAGTGCAAACTCACCAGAACCAATTGCTGTCTAGTATATAGAACAGCAAAACTCGTTCATAGCTTTCTGTTGCTCCTCTCAAGGGGTATATGCAGCATTTACTGGATATATCTATTCTTCTGAATTTAGACATGGACATCGGTGGAAAAACTTGTTCGCATCCATCCGGACAGTGAATCAACAATACCCGCAGAGAGAAAAGGCTTGTAGTGTAGTATTTATTTCCAACAAGAGCTTAAAAGTAATATAAAATTCTAAACCCGCAAAAATAAGATGCTATGACATGTATGCTTCTGGGTCAAACCAACTTGCATCTGATGCCGCCAAACTACAGACAGAATGGCAGCTGGACCTCAGGTGTATCGCATTAGTTCATAACATCCTCACATGTATAGTCAGAATAAATTATTACTACTATTATTCAGGATTTATATAGCGCCAACAGTTTGCACATCACTTTACAACATGAGGGCAGACCATACAGTTAAAATAATATTCAATATGGGAGGAATCGGAGGTTCCTGCAATCTAGGAGGGAGGGTCAAATGATGTAAAAGGTAATAACTATGGGGGATGAACTGGTGGAGAAATTCAAAGTACAGTTGTTAAGTGTGGGCAGAATAAGCTTCTCTGAAGAAGAGGGGTTTCAGGGATAGTCTAAAAGCAAACAGAGTAGGATATAATTGGACAGATTGGGGTACGGAGTTCCATAGAATGGGAGAGGCTCTGGAAAAGTCCTAGAGGCGAGCATGGGAGGAGGCGACGAGGGCGCTAGAGAGCAGGAGATCTTGGGCGGAGAAGAGAATGATGAGGTTGGTATTTTGAGACTGGGGGCTGAGTTGTGAATGGCTTTGTAAGTTGTTGTTAGTATTTTTTATTTAATTTGTTGGGGTAAGTTGAAGTCGTGGAGGGATTGGCAGAGAGGAGCCTGGCATAAATTCTGGTAACAAACGTACATCAGGTGCCACCACCCTGACACAGAATAGTGGCTGGACCCTCAGGCATTTGAAATGGAGCTTAATGGCCGTTTCGCATCATGCACATCATCGGGAGCATTCGTAACATATTACACCCCATAATCAGGATGTACCATGTTATGAAAAGTGAACTTATCCTTTAACATGCTAGTTGTCTGGCTGTTTCTGGTTTCTATACTTTAGGAGTGGAGTTGGCATGCAGCTGAGAAGTCTGTTGCACCTCTGTACCACACATCAGTGATTCAGGCAGATTCATGTATATGTTGAGAAAAGGTACATGAATTTGTCATAGGAAGCTACTGGCATTAGGGCCAGAGTGTCCATAAGCACATTTCATTCACACCTGCTCACGATTTCCCGATTTCCCTCACGATGCTCTCATTAAAGTCGCATAGGAATATCTTTATCTAATGTTGATGAGACTTCTGTGGGGAAACTTTTTCAAAATTGCACTGTGCTGGATCACATTGATTAGAATGGGCACAATTGAAAACAATGGGGTTTCCCTTATGCGATTTTGTCTGACTCTAGTGAGACTTCTAATGCAACTGATGTGAACCCTGGCTTATTGAATTTCCCCCAGTCTGTTTGCATCACAACCAGGCAACTAGGTTTTGTAGAAGCATAAATCGGCAATGATTATTATGAATTTTTTTTTTTATTTTTTTTTATTTTTTTTTTACATTTTGTATGGACCCTACTAAAGATACAGCTGCCTACCTCGATACCCATATGGCTTTGCCGCTCATACCCCTCTTCCACCTAGTGCGATAATTTCTCTGAAGCTTTTAGTTATACACTTTATTAGACATCCAATCAGTTTTTAATGGAATTGTTTCTTACTCAGTAGTTCTGCCTCCTCTTTCTGTGAGCTCCTGAACCTCTAGTTTTTAAGTTGCGGTCATGTGGATAGAGCAGTACACACTACAAATCCCATAGGCCCACATCTTGGGAATGAGCAAAAGAAGTACGCGACATACAGTAGAACCAGTGTGATTGGTTTGCGCAGAAATTATAGCGTTTACAAAATAGGGGATGGTTTTAAGGCATTTTTAATAAAAAAAAAAAAAAAAATTATTTATTTTTTACTAGTAATCGCGGCGATCAGTGTTTTTTTTTTTTTTTTTTTTCGTGACTGCGACATTATGGTGGGAACTTTTGACACATTTTTGGGACCATTGTAATTTTCACAGCAAAAAGTGCTATAAAAATGCACTGATTACTGTGAAAATGACAATGGCAGTGAAGGGGTTAACCACTAGGGGGCGCTAAAGGGGTTAAGTGTGTCCTATTGTGTTTCTTACTGTAGGGGGGCGTGGCTGGACGTGTGACGTCACTGATTGTTGTTCCCTATGACAGGGAACAGACGATCAGTGACAAACCACAGAGAACGGGGAAGGTTTGTCTACACTCTACTCTCCCCGTTCTTCAGCTCCTGTGACCCAATTGCGGGCGCGGTCACGGAGCTTTGGACCGGATCGCGAGCATGCCGCCGGCGGCGCGCTCGCAACCCACAGCTGGGTTCTTACATGTATGCCCTCGTACCCAGCCGTGCCATTCTGTCGACGTATATCATCGTGCGGCGGTCCTTAAAGCGGGGGTTCACCCACATTTTTTACATTCAGCCGAGTTGTCAGAATGACAATCGGCTGTTTTTTTTTTTTTTTCGTACATACCGTATTTTCACCGCCGCTTCCGGGTATGTCTTCTGCGGGACTGGGCGTTCCTAATTGACAGGCTTCCGACCGTCACATACAGCGCGTCACGAGTTGCCGAAAGAAGCCTGACGGCGAGTCGGCTCTATACGGCGCCTGCGCACCGACGTTCGGCTTCTTTCGGCAACTCGTGACGCGCAGTATGCGACGGTCGGAAGCCTGTCAATCAATTAGGAACGCCAAGTCCCGCAGAAGACATACCCGGAAGCGGCGGTGAAAATACGGTATGTACGGGGATAAAATAAAAAAAAACAGCCGATTGTCATTCTGACAACTCGGCTGAATGTAATGTTAAAAGATTTATTTTTTTGGGGTGAACCCCCGCTTTAAGTGGTTAAAAGTCAGCAGCTACAAAAAGTGTAGCTGCTGACTTTTAATAAACAGACACTTACCGGGTGGCCGCGTCGCTGGACCGTGGAGCAGGAGCCCCCCCTTTTCTGGCCGGCGCCTCCATTCATAGTGTGGGCACCCGAGTGTGACAGCTTTCAGCTTCACGGCCGGGCACTCACTGCGCATGGGCTAGTCGCTCTGTTCTCTGGGTGGATCTCCTGGGACCTGGAGATCGCCTAAAGGGAGGGGCCACCTAAGGCAAATGTGGCATGTAAGGGGATGAGGAGTGCTTAAAGCGGAAGTTCCACTTTTGGGTGGAACTCCGCTTTAAGTTGAGTTGAGAATACATAGTGTGTGTGGGAGTTTTTTTTTTTCATCCGTCTCTTGGATGAGTTGTAATATTCAACAAGCATGCTGGGAGTCTTGGTCCTAAACAAGCTGGAGAGCGTTCTCCTAAATAATATATATTTTTTTTCACTCTATTCAGGCATATTTTGTCACCTGTGTCCTAAAATAAACTGAAGTCTATATTCCACTTGTAATTTGTCATTGACTGAAAAGATTTGAGGCCTTATTACTGTAGGGAGGGACCATTTAAGGATGTGGATCACTCGAGTCAGCACTCATTTGAAACCTTAAAATAGCGTCGGGAAGCTGGAGCTCGCATCCCCTGGCAGGGAAGGTCCTTTTGTCCTTTTCCTGGCGGCAGAGCAGGGGCTGTGCCTGAAGCAATGATTTTTCCTCTCCCATGTAAACAGTACGAAAACCCAGGCTCTGTCGTATTATGACGTGCAGGAGCTAAAGGGTACATCATGTCTTAAAGCCAGTGCATCCTACACCGCCGGACAAGTGTTATTGAATTACTGCCATGTACTTTGATGTGCTCCAAAGATTTGCTGTCTTGGGGTCTGACTCATTAAAACCCAGATAAAAGAAAATAAGCCTAATATTAGTTGTTGCCACGAGTAACCAGTAAAATTACTTATTTTTTTCATTATAAAAAAAAAAGTTAAATGACTGCTAATTGGTTGATGGCAGCTTTTAACCCTTCCTTGCCAAAACTAGAAAGAAAAAGTTTGGCTTAAAGCTATACTTTAAAATAAACCCCTATCCAATGATCTAAAAATGGACCCAAACTTAGCTGCGTTATAGGGGACATCTAAAGATGTTTGTTGTGCCTAAAGCCCTGTACACTCAATCAGTCCATCCGATGAGAACGGACTGAAGGACCGTTTCATCGGTTAACCGATGAAGCTGACTGATGGTCTGATGTGGCCACACACCATCCGTTAAAAAAACGATTGAGTCCAACGCGGTGACGTAAAACACAACGATGTGCTGAGAAAAATAAAGTTCAATGCTTCCAAGCATGCGTCGACTTGATTCTGAGCATGCGCAGATTTTTAACCGATGCTTTTGCATACTAACCGTCGGTTTTGACCTATCGGTTAGGCGTCCATCGGTTCAATTTTAAAGCAAGTTCTATTTTTTTGGACCGAAGGATAACTGACCGATGGGGCCCACACACGGTCGGTTTGGACCGATGAAACGGTCCTTCAGTCCGTTTTCATCGGTTTAGACTGATCGTGTGTACAAGGCCTAAGCCGCACATTTACATTTTTGTCCTGAATACCTCCTGAAAATTTTTGAGTGTGCCTAGACATCCCTGTGCCTACCGCCTCTTCGCTTTAAATCTGTATGTAGCTTGAGATCTCAGGCAATGTAGCCTCTGACTGGTAGTGGAACTTTAGTCAGGCTGTTCCCTTTTTGCAGGTATAGTTCCGGAATACATTTAAAGTGCCTATACTAGGGGTGCAACGGATCATCATTGATCCGTACGGATCAGCACCTTCGGTTCGGGACACACGGTGATCTGCGGGCCTCCCGGTCCATAGGAAAGGCCGCGGCTTCGGCCTAGCTTCCGAAGCGGCGGCCATCTTGGTCCACTCTGCGCGGGGGATTCAGGCTGCTCCACGGAAATTTGCGGGCACTTGAGCTCATGGTGACTGACTCATAACAGCCCAGCCATGTGCTCTATGCTGCACCTTAAAAGTGCTGCCAGAGAAGAGAGAGGAGGCGATCGGGGGGATCTGTATGTAGGGGGGATTTTCACTAGACACACAACACTGCGCCGATCAATGACACTGGGACGTTGGGACAGTTCAGGTCACAGGAGGGTAACTGGTGACACCACTTTCCTACATGGGGCTGCGACTTTCACTTGGCTGCAAGTATAAGTATTGCGGGATGCAGTTATTTCAACACAAAACCGAGCCTATTTGCTTAAATACAGTATTTGTAAATCCGACGGACTGCTTAAATGTTAAATTAAAAGTGAAAATCAGAGGTGTTCTGTCACATTAGCAACCATGTAAGGTCAGCAGGTTTGCTGCGGCTTTTAAAATGTAACATTAAAACAGTCCGTCAGATTTCCAAACACTGTATTTAAGCACATAAGCTCAGTTTTGTGTTGAAAATAAATGTGAAATCTAAAACTCCGGTGGGTGTAGCAGGATTTGTCATATATTATTTTTTTTTTTTTTTTTTTGCTAATCCGAAAATGATCTGATCCGTGACTCCTGATCCGAGGATCGATCCGATCCTTGAGTTTTTTGATCCGTTGAACCCCTAACCTATACTCTTTAAAATACAGTTCCTCTTTATTTTCAGCCCTGTGCCACTAGTGAGTCACTAGAGGCTGATCTGCTGATGGCCTAAAGATTTAGGCCTTGTTCACACTGATGTGATTTCAGATGCAATTTGGGTTGCACTGAATCGCATGAGGGAAATATTGTTTCCCATAGTACTTGTAAACATCAATGCGCCATAGCTGTGATGCAAAACGACATTGGGGAAGGGTCCTGTGCTATTGTGGTGCAGTGCAGAGTGAATATTGTGGTCCATAGCTTTTATAGCCCCTATGTTGATCTTCCCCCAGCACCCTGGCCCAGTGTTTGAGATGTAAATCGATCATCAGTAACAATTATTTAAAAAAAAAAAAACCCGGTCAACGCAACAGCCCTCTCACCTGACACTCGTTGAATGGCAGCGCTGCTTTCCCCTTCCACTAAGTAAACAAAGTTGTGACCTCCGTAGGGGCAGGTTTACTTGGCAGTAAGGGGGAAGCACCGCATTCAAGCGGCAGGGGTGAGCATGAGCAAGGCTGGTGACAAGTCTGTTGTCCACTAACCGATTTTTCAATATTTGGCCTACACTGAGCTGGGAACAACTGTTCTTAATGGTCACAGTAGCTGTGCTGAAAAATGCCATTACTGAAACCCAATGGTCTGTGAAGCCATAACGGTGTATCTGTTTCCTGAACCTATATGTGCATGCCTGTGTTTTTCTGCTAATTTGTTCTACATTAGTGTGTCTAGTTCAGTGAACATCAGCGCAAGCCTTAATTGCTCCTTCGTTTTACCTGAGGAAAGGAATGGCTCAGCTGATGACCATTCACGCAAGTTGTTACCTAATGCATTTCCTGCTGTTAACTACAATTGAGCAATGGCCTGAACATGCCCAGGGGAACGTTCATGCTAGTGCTCGCCACAGTCGCCTAAAAATCTGAGCTTCATTAAACCTTTGTTTCGGAAATTCGTTTTTGTGATCAAGAAGCCATTGCCCTGTTTGACCTGGGTCTTGTAATGCTCAATGGAGAGAAGCTTAGGTTTTCATACAAAATCTTTTTTAAGGGTTAATTTCCATCATAACACATGCAGCCAAGTGCATCACCCCATGTATTTTCAGACACTGGGGGGGATTCAATAGGGAAATAAAGACAGTGTTTTGGTTTTGTGGCCCTTTTTAAAATGACCTGCATCAAATAAAAAAATCTCTACCATCCGTTTTGGTAACTTTACTGAGGCTAGGTTCACCAAATTTCCTGTGCCTTTTTGTTGCTCGCATATCCCCAAAACATCAGCAATCCACCTCCGTTCCTTTTTATCCTTGTTGACTCCTCTCCAATTGTAGTGTTTATGGTTGTGGCCCGAAAAGCTAAATTGTGGTCTCATCACTCCAAATGAGTTTGTGCCAGAAGGGTTGAGGCTTGTCTCTGTGCTGTTTGACATATTGTAAGTGGGATAATTTGTGGTAATGGCTTTCTGCTGGCGACTCAACCATGCAGCCCATCTTTTTTCGAGTGCCTCATTATTGTGCATCTTGAAAGGGCCTCACCACATGTTTTCATATTCCTGTATTTCACCTGAACAAGTTTGTGGGTTTTTCTTTGCATCCCAAGCTATTTTCTTGGCAGTTGTGGCTGAAATTTTAGTTGGTCTTCCTGACCGTGGCTTGGTTTCAACAGAACCCCTCATTTTCCACTTCTTGATTTAGAGTTTGATTCTCAATTCCTTAGATATATTTTTGTATCCCTTTCCTGTTTTTATATAGTTCAGCTACCTTTTTCAGCAGATCATTTGACAATTCTTTTACTCTCCCCATGACTCAGAATCCAGAAACGTCAGTGCAGCACTGTATGAAGATGCAGGGGTCTGTCGGGTTCACACTGGTACGACAGTCGTACTACTTTGGATCTGACTTTGCCCTGCGACTTGAAGTCAGAGACGCGTCCAACTTCAATGAACAAGTATCCGACTTTGATCCCCGCCAATACTATGCACTGTGTTTGGTGTGGAGTTCCCCCTCAAGATTTATACCAAATTTTAAATAAAAAACTGCATGGGTTCCCCCTCCAAGAGCATACCAGGCCCTTGGGTCTGGTATGGATTTTAAGGGGAACCCCCTATGCCGGAAAAAAGTGTGGGGGTCCCCCCAAATTCCATACCAGACCCTTATCAGAGCACGCAGCCTGGCTGGTCAGGAAAGCAGATGGGGATGAGCGAGTACCCCCTTTCTCAACTGTACCAGGCCGCATTGCCCCAACATGGGGGTGTGGGTGCTTTGGGGCAGGGGGGTGCACTGCTTCCCCCCCACTCCAAAGCACCTTGACCCCATGTTGACACACAAGACTTTTTTTAAAGTAATTTATTAGGCAGCCCCTGGGGCCTTTTTTTTTCCGCGCTCACCGGCCTCTTTTCCACGCTCACCGTTGCTCCTTTGCCCGCTCTTTTGCTAGCGGTGGCCTGGTTTTCTCCGTCGTCATCTTCCCTCTTCCGATGTTGACACAACGCTCTCTCCCGCTGTAATGCCGTGTGCGCGGTGTGCAAAGACTTATATAGGCATGGGGCGTGGTCACTGGGTGATATCATCTGGAGACCCTGCCCCCTATTACGTAATCGCCCAGGATATATATATATGAAATTAAATCAACCCCTTCCCGCCGAGCATATGCATATATGCGTCCTCGCCTTTCGGGGGTTATACTAGGATTATGCCCGCAGCTGCAGGCATCATCCCAGTACTGTTGTTTTTTTTTTGGAGTGGATGATCGGCTTTCCAGGCATAACAACCGATGCGGCTAAAAGACTGGAACAAAGCCGCGAACACGGAAGCGACGTCACTTCCGGTTTACTCGACTGCCAGTGGTACCGGATTTAAAAATATATACAGTATTTCGGAATCGCCATTTTCGACGATCTGAATACTTTGAAGCGTAAAGGAGGGATTTGGGGTCTTTTAGACCCCCGATCCCTCATAAAGAGTACCTGTCACCACCTATTACTGTCACAAGGGATGTTTACATTCCTTGTGACGGCAATAAAAGTGATAACATTTTTATTTTATTTTTTAAACACAATTTTTAATGTAAAAATAAATAAACTTTTTTTATTTACATTTTTAAAGTGCCCCAGTCCCCGCAAGCTCGCGCAGCAAACAAAACGCATACGGAAGTCGCGCCCGCATATGTAAACTGTGCTCAAATTACACGTGAGGTATCGTCTGAGTGAGAGCAATAATTCTAGCACTAACCTCCTCTGTAACTAACCTGGTAACCGTAATTTTTTTTTTAAGCATGGAGATTTTTAGGTACCGTAGTTTGTCGCCATTCCATGAATGCGTGCAATTATAAAGCTTGACATGTTTGGTATCTATTTACTCGGCGTAACATCATCTTTCACATTTATCCCCAAAATTGGGCTAACTTTTACTTGTCCTTTTTCCCAAAAAGTTGCGTTTAAAACACTGCTGCACAAATACCGTGTGACATAAAATATTGCAACAATCGCCATTTTATTCTCTAGATTCTCTGCTAAAAAAATATATATATAATATGTTGTATAATAATTTTTGGGGGTTCTAAATAATTTTCTAGCCAAAAAATATGGATTTTTACTTGTAAACACCAAATGTCAGAACTAGGCTTGGTCATTAAAGGGTTAATATAATTAGTGGACTCCCAGGTCACCAAAACTGTCCCCATTGGAAGAATTCCCATCTATTACTTTTCTGGGGACAACCCAAAATTTGGGATTTGCTTTTCCTTTCAGTGATGATGGTAAACAGGACAAATAGAGAGGCTGAATCTTAACAGGAGCACAGGTGGCAATAAAAACTGACAAGTGTTCTAATCCCTCTCCACTCTATCCAAAACAAAAAACAAAGGTTTTGACTTTTACCATTACAACCCCTTTAAGGTATAACAAACTGTTTTTTTCACCTTAATGCATCCTATGCATTAAGGTGAAAAAACATCCAACTGTACCCCCCCCCCCCCCGAACCCCCGTTTTCTTGCCTCACCCCTCGAAAGTCCCGCGCGCGTCCCCGTGATCCTCTTCGGTTCCCAGCCTGGCCGTTGATTGGCTAGGCTGGACGGGTTGATAGCAGCGCAGCCATTGGCTGGCGCTGCTGTCATTCACATCCAATGACGCGGCGCGGCGGGGCCAAGTGATACAGTCGGTGGCTATGCCCACCGCTGTATTACGGGAGCACGCCCGCAAAAGCTTTCCACCATGCGAGCTCGCTCGCATGAAGGTGCAAAGCTCTTGCAAAGAGGAGCCAAGACAGCCGCCGAGGGACCCCAGAAGACAGGGTTCGGGGACACTCGGTGCAAAAACGAGCTGCTCAGTGGAGGTAAGTATAATGTTATTTTGCAACAAAAAAAAAAAATTGACTTTAGTGTTCCTTTAAGTAACGCATGTGTATGGATTTCTTTTGGCGCAATAAGGATATGGTTTAGGAAATGCTTTTTAGTTTGTTGGGTACTGCCTCTCCCTATTTTAATTGTACAGAGGAGAGGGTGACATGGAAATTTAGTGGCTTTTTATAAAAGGTGACATGCTTTAAGCATGAGTTTTGAAGGAATCAAGAGATCAGGAGAGAACAAGGAAAGGCCCTCTGCTGGCAGATTTCTGGATCTACACTGGAAAGTGAATCTAGGTAAGATGCATGATGTATTTTAGGGACTTTTTCTGTGGTGTGATTTGAACTTATGTGGCTATCTGTTGGCTACAACGCAAGTCATTCATTTCTAGTGTCAGGGTGGTGTCAGCAATTTTAAATTGGTAGATGATTGGGTGACTAATTGTCTGAATTATGTACCGCACAAATGTGCTTCCCCTAACTTTCAGTGGTCTCGTCAGAATGGATACCAAAAACTAGGACATGCATGGCTGAGGAATGATTTCACGCCTTTATATGATGAGGCCGGAATTCCATTTTTTTTATTCTAAACCAGGGGTGCCCAACCAGTTGCCCGGGGGCCACATGTGGCCTGCAAAGCCTTCTGATGTGGCCCGCGATCTCCTGCTCTGGGATGGCGGGTTGGCAAGCCCAGATGGCAGGTTGCCGACCTGCCATGCCAGAACATCAGTGTTGTGAATGACGCCAGCAGTAGAGGAAGCAAGCAGGTGCGGAGCAGAGCTGCATAAGCTAATGCTTCCTGTATAGCACAGGCTACTGTCATTGGTGGAGTGATACCAAATGCTCTTTGCCTGGAAAAAGGGGGAAGAGACTGCGCTAAACCAAACAAATATATGAAGAAGCAGCCAGCACTCCAACAAAGTAAAAAAGAAATGTAGAACAATAGTGCAGCGCTAAAGTGTGTTGTGCACAATGGTTATGGTGACACAAGATCAAAAAAATTATAATATGAAAATGCAAACTAAATATATGTGAAAGTCCATATGAAGACCATGTATCACAATGAATGTGATGCTGGATCAAATAAATGACACAACCTGGTGTGTAAAATTGTCCAAAAAGGAGGTGACTTTCCAATCGTTGGCGTATAGTATTGAATATATAGTTGCCTGAAGGGATCACCAAGGCATCACAGTGTAGTAATGGATATAATAAGGTACTCTTACCAGAGGGTGTGGACTAAAATGTTTTGCAACAGTGAGTCATGTGCTTAATGGTCTCAGCAGACCTGGATCACTGCATAGAGCAGGGGTCTCCAAACTTTCTAAACTAAGGGCCCGGTTTACTGTCCTTCAGGACTGCGGCCATTGGGAATAGAAAAGGTCCCAACATCATTGAGAGAAAAATAATGCCCCATTGTTTGTCTCGGGAGGAATAGTGCCCCATCATTGGTGTCATTGGGAGAACTTGTGGCCCATTATTGGTATTAGTGGGAGGAATTGTGCCCCATTGTTGGCCTCGGAGGAATTGTCCCCTATCATTGGTGTCATTGGACCCCATTATTGGTGTAATTTGGAAGAAATTGTTCCCCATCGTTGCTGTCATTGAAAGGAATAGTGCCCCATCATTTGTTTCACTGGGAGGAATTGTGCCCCATCATTGGTGTCATTGGGAGGAATTTTGCCCCATCATTGGTGTCATTGGGAGGAATTGTGCCCTATCATTGGTGTCATTGGGAGAAACTGTGCCCCATCATTGGGGAGAATAGTGCCCCATCTTTGGTGTAATTGGGAGGAATTGTGTCCTTTCATTGATGTGAGTGGGTGGCTGGGGGAAACTATGTCCCATTGTTGGTATCCGTGGATGAAACCCAAAGGGCCGCATAAAAGCAAGCAAAGGGCCGCATCTGGCGACCCCTGGAGTGGATCTACCCAGGCAGTCGTAGTTGTTCCAATCAGGTGGGATGGATGTCACAAGCCACAGGAACTGGACGGATGAAACTTCCAATTCAGGGTGTAAATGAAGAACTCCAAAGGACTCGCGGAAAATGGAAAAAAGATAAAAAAAGAGGGCTCCAAATGGTGCAGGTCAAAAAATAAACCGTAACAGGTTTTATTAAAAAATTCATATAACAAATGGCATGGATAAAAAAGTGATCACATAATCAATTATAAAAGCAGTATGGGATGCTGTAAAGCTCTCTGCATATCTCTATCAGGGCTCGACAAAATCCGGACGCCCGGTCGCAATTGTGACCTGGCACCCGCCGGTAATTGAGGCCGCGGCCTACAAGGCCTCAAAGCCGCGGCCTCAATTACTGGCCTTCGCGGGCCAGTCGCGATCGTGCGGCGGGGAGGTGGGGGCGCACGGAGGCACAGGATCCTGTGTCTCCGTGCGCCGGTAATT
This sequence comes from Rana temporaria, assembly GCF_905171775.1. Lineage (NCBI taxonomy): Eukaryota > Metazoa > Chordata > Amphibia > Anura > Ranidae > Rana > Rana temporaria. The sequence continues at coordinate 245,049,571 of NC_053491.1, forward strand.
GAGGCCGCGGCCTACAAGGCCTCAAAGCCGCGGCCTCAATTACCGGCCGTCGCGGGCCAGCCACGATCGTGCAGCGGGGAGGTGGGGGGCACACGGAGGCACAGGATCCTGTGTCTCCGTGCGCCGGTAATTGAGGCCGCGGCTTTGCAGCCTTGTGAAGGCCCAAGCTTTCTTCTGTGACCTGGCACCGTTGGCATTACAAGTAAAACAGCAGTTCTAATGTGTTTTCTTTGTTTTCACTGCCATCTCCTTCCCTCTAATTAGAACCCCCAAACATATATATATATATATATATATATATATATATATATATATATATATATATATATATATATATATATATATATATATATATATATAATTTTTTTATTCAAACACCCTAGAGAATAAAATGGCGATCATTGCAATACTTTCTGTCGCACCGTATTTGCGCAGCGGTCTTACAAGTGCACTTTTTTTGGGGAAAAAATGCACGTTTTTTTTTTTTTTTTTTTATAAAAAAATAGGACAACAGTAAAGTTGGCCCAATTTTTTTTTTTTTATATTGTGAAAGATAATGTTACGCCGAGTTAATTGATACCCAACATGTCACGCTTCAAAATTGCGTCCGCTCGTGGAATGGCGACAAACTTTTACCCTTTAAAATATCCATAGGCGACGTTTAAAAAATTCTTCAGGTTGCATGTTTTGAGTTACAGAGGAGGTCTAGGGCTAGAATTATTGCTCTCGCTCTAACGATCGCTGCGATACCTCACGTGTGGTTTGAATACCGTTTACATATGCGGGCACTACTCACGTATGTGTTCGCTTCTGTGTGCGAGCTCGGCGGAACGGGGCGCGTTTTCTGGCTCCTAACTTTTTTTAGCTGGCTCCTAGATTCCAAGCAAATTTGTCAAAACTTTATATATATATATATATATACACACACACACACACACACACACACACACACACACACACACACACACACACACACATACACACATACACACATACACATATACATATACACACACACACAGATAATATTATTTGTATATACAAGTTTTTCAGCCCTTTTTTTTTTTTTGTTGCTGAAAATGCCCCCATCGGCTTATACTCGAGTCCCCTTTTTGCGCCTGATCTACCAGAATTTGTGGACGCGGTGCCGTCCCCTGGACTCCAAACTGGACTTGGCACACATGTAGCGCCACTCTTCCTCTACAAGTGTGCAACGTTTGTTGTCCGGGGGACCTATGGCCGGGGAGTAACGATTTTTCAAAGCCGGGCACCCCTTCCATAGACTCCCATGTTAAACGGTCATTTCTCCGGTGACTTTGGGGACCCGGTACCAGCCTGTGTAGGTCCACTGGACCCGTAACTTGGCACACTCCATAGACTCCCATGCTAAATGTCAGTCTAGTCATGGGCACAGTGAGGCGTATGTGTGTGTGTGTGTGTGTGTGTGTGTGTGTGTGTGTGTGTGTGTGTGTGTGTGTATATGTGTATATATATATATATATATGTATATATATATATATATATATATATATATATATATATATATATATATAATATATTATATAATTTCTATTGCCTAAGATTGATGCTCATTTCAAGCCAGGCAGGTTACCTTGTTGATTGCTGGTGGGTACATGGAATGGAATCAATCTTTTGACTGGTGATCCTTTTTTGGGCAGAAGGTAATGGCTTGGTTCATTAAAACCCTAAAACCACCTTTTTAAGAGTGTTTGTTTATTCTATAGCGGATTATCCCAAGAAGTTTAACCTTATGCCCCACTCATTGCATCCCCTAGATTAAGGTTCTTTTAACAAGCTCCAATTGTACACCGTTCTTCATTTGTAAAACACATGAGGATAAACTGCTTTAGCAGTGGCATGTCAAAACCTTTTATTAAAGTCCCTGCAGATCTGTGCCAAATCAGTGAGCTGTCAGGTTGCTTGGCTCAGGGCCTGCAAAGTCATTTCTGTGGACCTTATTAATTCAGTTTATGTGGAGGGAGTTGGATGGCTTGTTGATTTTGGAAAGGGAAGTGGAAAAAGAAAGCTGCTGTGTCTTATTTTTTTTTCTGGGCCATAAGGGATTTGAATGGCGTAATCTTGACACTGTCATAAATAGATTAAAGTGGCCTATGAGGGAGTTGGTCTGACCCTCCTGACTCGGCTCACACTGCGTCAGCGCGTTCTAATGTGCCAAGCGAGGCATTACCTGCCAATAGTAGGCATATAGCAGAACAATGAATTTGTGTGTATTATTTCTAAATTACGCAGATTTTTTATAATTTGTTGAGATTTGTTACACATTCTTTCAAATCTGCATGATGTTTCTGCTTTCAACCTGCTAATCTGATCAGAAAATGCAGCAGCTGTACTATAGTCCAAAAGGCATTTATACTTTCCTTAATCCTAATTTTATTTTTATTTATTTTTCTGGTGTATCTGCAAGATCTTGGATCTCCCTCCTTGAACAAGCCGCATATTTGCTTTTACTCTGTTTTGAAGGGTCAAATTTGACTGCAATGTACCTTTTTGGTAATTGTTTTTACTATGTGTCTGTGAGCACTTTAGAACTTGACTTTTTTTTTATTTAACACTATAATGTCCATTAATGTGAAGTTTTAGCTTGTATAAATTGTCCTGCCTTTGTCCTTTTTTTTTATTTTTTTATTTTTTTATTCCCAGTAGGTGGCATACAGAGGTAACCTGCTTACTGCTAATGAGAGATCAGTACCTTTTTTTTATTTTTTTTTATTTTTTATTTTTTTTACCTGATGGAATTTTCCACTTGCCATCTGTGGAGATTAGTAAACGTTTTGTGTTAAGGGATGCAGCGATTTAACTAATGTTGATGGAAAAATAACCTTGCTGGCTACTTAAAAGCATATGGACCCTGATGGCATTGCCTACATATTTAACTGCTTGCCGACCAGCCGCTGCAGTTATACGGCGGCAGGTCGGCACGGCTGCGCGAGATCACGTAGCTATACGTCATCTCGCAAATCAGCCAATAGGGGCGCGCCGCCCGCTTGCCCCTGGTCCCGATGCGCGTGCCGGCGGCCGCGATCGCTCGTTACAGTGCGAGAACCGGGAGCTGTGTGTGTAAACACACAGCTCCCGGTCCTGTCAAGGGGAGAAATGCCTGATCGTCTGTTCATACAATGTATGAACAGCGATCAGTCATTTCCCCAAGTCAGTACCACCCCCCCCCTCTTCAGTTAGAACACACACAGGGAACATAATTAACCCCTTCCTCGCCCCCTAGTGTTAACCCCTTCCCTGCCAGTGGCATTTTTATAGTAATCAATGCATTTTTATAGCACTGATCGCTATAAAAATGCCAGTGGTCCCAAAAATGTGTCCAAAGTGTCCGCCATAATGTCGCAGTACCGATAAAAATCACTGATCGCCGCCATTACTAGTAAAAAAAATATATATATATTGATAAAAATGCCATAAAACTATGCCCTATTTTGTAGACGCTATAACTTTTGCTTAAACCAATGAAACGCTTATTGCGTTATTTTTCATAAAAAATTAAGAAGAATACGTATTGGCCTAAACTGAGGGGGGGGGGAAAAGTTTTTATATATTTTTGGGGATATTTGTGGGGGGGGGGAAAGGACGCCAATTTTGTTTGGGAGCCACGTCGCACGACCGCGCAATTGTCAGTTAAAGCGACGCAGTGCCGAATCGCAAAAAGTGGCACGGTCATTGACCAGCAATATGGTCTGGGGCTGAAGTGGTTAAAGCTGAACGTCCAGGTATGGTCTTTTATTGCATACTAACATTGGTCCAATCTGAACCAATGTAAGTATTCATATCACTATAAAAGCTGTCAATCACTGTAGTAGTCGATGCTAGTACAGTGATAGCCACAATCTTTCAGGTCCTGTACCGAACGACCTCGACTCTGCACACCGCATGATTTGTGTCCGATTGGGGATATTTCCGTACACTTCTCCTTTCATAACCACGACAGGAAATGAGGAGATCCCTCCAAAGTGAGGAAATCCCTGGTGTTCACCTGGACTATCCCCCATTCCTGTTTTGGACTTCTTGATAACTGTCACCAAGAAAAATGGAGAGGGTAAATCTCCATAATGGGGACACAGACAGCTACAAAAAGTTGTTGGGTGGTCTATTCCCTCTTCAATCTAAAACGGAAAAAAAAAAACATAAAGAAAATGGTAAAATACAGATTTATGTTTAATATACAAAATGCATGCTGACTAAAAAACATTTTTTTTTGGACCCTTTTAAACTGGAAAGGGGCAGATCTATGGAGCTAGGTAAATCCAGTTATAGGTAGTTTGTTTTGGAGCATTTTTACATGTGGTAGTGGAAAAACAGAGTCCCTTCTCACTTTTGGAATGGGAAGTTCAGAGACCTGTTATTTGTTTTCCATCTTCTTAGGTCATTTTAAATGGCTCTGTTACATGCACTGATGATCTTTCTTTCATAAACCAGCCAGTATTGTTAATGTAAATATTTTTATAATAATAATATATATATTTTATTTTTTTAAGGTTTGACATCTACCGGAAGGTACCCAAAGATCTCACACAGCCAACTTACACTGGAGCCATCAGTGAGTAATTCTAAACTTGCAGCTTTTACTACATCTTTTTGCAGGAACTGTAAAGGTGGAAGGAACCATCCTAAATTAAATCCATTCAGGGGCAGTGACAGGTTCATCTTCCAAGCCACTACCCTCACCCACTGATATTCTCTTTTGCTGCACTCCCTACTGCTCATTTCAACTGTTCAAATTCTGAGAAGTCCCTAGTATTTCCAGGTACAGTATGTCCTGCATGTAACCTCTTTGGCTTTATCCTAGGATAGGGGTGTCCAACCGGGGGCCACATGTGGCCCGCGGAGCCCTCTAATGTGGCCCGCGACATCCTGCTCTGGGAAAGTATAGAATACTGTTATTAAAGGTAAGTTTATTACTAAAATGACAGGGTATAAATGGGCATATCTGTTCTGCAGTCGTTACTGGGCTGCTTTCAAACTGATCCGCAAAGTGCAGAGCAGTACACCTGCAGGTTACCTGCACTGAGCCATAGGCCCCTTTGACACGGTCAGTCCGACCCAATTGGACCCTCCATTCACCTCTAAGGAGTAGCAGATGTAAATGGACTTGTGTCCGTTTACAAACGCCTACCTCCAATTCGATCCACAAAAAAAAAAACAATAGAGTTGGCTCTATAGAGTAGAGTGGGCTGCCATCCACCCGCTCCGCTCATTGTGGCCCGCGACCGGTTACCATGTTGCTTAGGTGGCCCTTGCTCTTCAAAAGGTTGGGCACCCCTGTCCTAGGATGTACAGTAGTAGCCAGACCTGATGGATCAATAGTCAAGCCTAAACACTGTCTTGCATAAGGGAGGGAGCAAGTCCTTAACCCTGTGCCAGCGCATTGTCTAGACCTAGGGCTCTCAGAAGTGACAGAGAAGCTGGAGAGTGCAGGAAATGTAGGAATCCTTGAGGGTGTCCCTATCAAAAATGTCTGTCATGTTACCCTGAATATGGCTAAATTATAGATTCTCTTTAAAGCTGCCGGAGGAGAGACGAATAAGATAAGGGGTTATTCTAATTCCTTTATACAAACAAGCATATAACCCCTGCAGGGTGAGGTGACATTTTTAGAGATAACTGAAGTTCAGCTTTTCTTATGATTTTTTTTTTTTTTTTAAGTTTCTGAACCTGATAAAATGGTAATATTGGTTTAAAATTAAACTTCCATTCCAGTCACATGTCTCCTTTCTCCTGGCTTAGACATTTCTTCCTGGTATTTATTTTTTCTGACATCAGAACTGATTTGCACAAGACTGATATCTGAACAATGGCCTTCTTGTGCCATGTACATTAATCTTTTAGGTCGTGCTTACCCGTGGCCAAGAACAGTGATTACTGACGCAGTAACTACTGGTGTGTGTGTGTGTGTGTGTGTGTGTGTGTGTGTGTGTGTTTTTTTCCCTATTCAAAAGAAAACCTTTTGTAAAGATACATTTTCCAACTTCATCATTAAAACGACGTTGCCCACACACCATCGTTTAAAAAAAATGCTCTAGCAAAGTGTGGTGATGTACAACGGCACTATAAAGGGGAAGTTCCATGCGGATGATGCCACCCTTGGGGCTGCTTTAGCTTATTCCATGTTAGTAAAAGACGATTTGCGCTTTTCTGTCTGTTACAGCATGATGAATGTCCTTACTCCATTATGAACGGTAGTTTTATCCGAACCATCGCTCCCGTCTCATAACTTGCTTCTGAGCATGCGCGGGTTTTTAACGTCGTTTTAGCCCACACACGATCATTTTTTACAACCCATAAAAAGACATGGTTTAAAACCTCCTTAAAAAATGCAGCATGTTCGGGGAAAAAAAATTGTCGTTTTTCAGAACCCTGAAAAATGATGCAAAGCCCACACACGATCATTTTAAATTACATTTTTTTTTAAAACAACGTTTTTTTCATGCCGAAAAATGATTGTGTGTACGCGGCATCAGAGTTGGTTGACTTAGACTGTATGATTCTTTCCAAATTTTGGGCCTCTGTTCCAGCCATGGCTGTGCTGTAAGTGACCATTATTGTTGTCTGGGGTGCTGTTACCACCCCAGGCCAAGGGTGTCAGCAGTCAGGTCAAGGTGTTTTGGGTGTTCCCCTTTGGCAGCCAATCGGTGGGAGTTGATCGTCCCGCTGTGCATACTGGGGAGAAGTACTTAAGGGACAGATGCCATTGGACCGGGGTCGTTGATCCTGAGTCTGTCGTCCCACCACCCCCCGTCAGAGGCCCAGTAGTCAGACTGGGTCTACGTTTGCAGAGTGGTCTTGTGTTGTCTGTCCTGAGGTAGGAAGCCACTCGATGAAGAACCTGTCTTGGAGAGCACCGAGCAAGAGGCCTTGAACTTTATCGAAGGATGCACCATTACTGAAAGGCTGAATGATGGTCACGTGTCAGTCCTAAGTTCCTAAGAAGTTAATCGGGAGAGATCCGGGTGCTTAATCCTGTGCTGAGAGGATTTTGGACTGAATATACCTCCATCTTTTGGAAGGTCTGTGGCAGAGACTTTGTCAAGTTTCCGTGCGACATCCTGGCTGCTAGGCTAGTGAGAGAGGCCTGTCCAGGTGCGCAATACCCACTCTGGCTACAGTGGCGACGAAAGCTGCATTGCTGGAAGCAGGAGTGTTTCCGGACAGAAGTTGTGAACCTGAACCTATTACCTGTTACCCTTCCACCTTTTCAACTACTTCTTTTATTCTTTTACCAAGTTTGGCAAATAAAGCAAAGAAAAAGAAGTCTAAAGTGTGGACATTGAACTTTTTCTCAACTATCATCTGATACCCTAGACGGCGAGGAAATAGAGGTAACGTGCCACCCAAAACAAACCAGCAGCTCCTTCGGGGGTAGTGCTACATACTGATATTACTGAGGGAAGGTAGCTAAGACTTAATTTCCTTCTGGGCTCGGTTCACACTGTTTTGAATTGTATGCAGGTTTTTGCGCATCCAATTCGCATTTCAGGAGAGTGTGACCGACTCTCAATAGAGCCTGTTCACACATCTCCGGAGCGGCTCTGGTGTGAATTGCACAGGAGTCGTGTGCGTCTTCTGGTCAGTTTCAGGTCTGCATTCAGACAAAAATTTCAGACTGGGAACGGGGAAGCATCAGACCCCGTACTTCAATGTGAACCCAGCCTTAATGCCCATAATGTATGGGGTACATATTAAAGTGGAGTTCCACTCATTTTTATTAAAAGTCATAAGCTATACTTTTTGTAGCTGCCGACTTTTAATAAACGCTCACCTGTCCCATGATCCAACGATGCCTAAGCCTTGCTTCTCTCCTGCTCCGGCAACGCAAGTGTCCGGTGCATGTGCTAGTCACGCAGTGCCTCCCCATTGGTTTTCTGGGGCCTGTGATGTGTCCCAGAAGATTACAAGGAGGGAGGGAGAGAGGAGAACATCCACTCAAACTCCCTAGATGGCTCGAGTGGGAGCAGGTACCTGTCAAAACTAGTGCTTAAAGCAGAAGGGGAACTCCAAGGTTGGACATTGGACCTCTCACACAAGGGATTGGAGCTGGCAAAAGTCATCAAAGATGTAGGTAGTATGGGTCGGCATGTACATGCAATTAACAATACGAGGATCATGGATATTGTTCATTGGATTTACACGCCGACCCATACTACCTACATCTTGGATGACTTCTGTCTGAGTTTATCTCCAATCCCTTGTGTGAGAGGTCAAGTGTCCAACCTTAAAGTTCCCTACTCGGTGCTTCCTGCTTGATTGACCCACTGCTGCTGGCATGCGAGTCCACACCATCCGGTAAGAGTGTTTACCCCTTATATTGGGTGGAGGATGCACTACCCCTGGTGACCCAATCGTGGTTTTCGGTTATACTATATACCTTTTCCACTGTATTGGACCATACCTCAGATGCCTTATCCCAGTGTGGACTATTCTAGCATATTGTGGCATCAACACACCATTATCGGAACTTTATTCACTTTTTTTTAGTGATTTCAGTTCTCTACCTAGTTGTCCAGTGAACTTTGCACTTTTTGCACCCAGCACTTCAATTTTAGTACTGTGGTTCAATTAATGCACTTTATGATCTATTTTGCACATGATATATGTTATTATTTTAGCGCTACACCACGTGTTCTCTGTTTTCAATTTGTCATAATTTGTGTTGGCTGCGTATAGTTTGTTTTTGGTAAGCGCAGTAATCTCACCCCATCTAAACTGCAATATATTACATTTTGGGTTTAATACTGCTTAAAGTAAAAATATGTGAACATAAAATAATTAAAAGGGTGTCACTATTGTGAAGAGCTCAGCTCTCATGTTGTATAAACATTAGAAGAACCTCTAACGTTTGCCACTTTGGAAGTGTCAAGTACTGCGAAAAGGACCTTGCTTGGTGGCACACAGCAGATTGTTACCATTCTAATAAACAAGACTGATCCTTGCAAAGTCTGCTGGGAGGAAGAGGCCTAATGAAATAAAGCTGTTTTTCCCTGAGAGCGATCAGTTCATGTCCCTCCTGCTATTCTGTGTACTGCCTCTCCGATGACCACCTGCTCAGACAGTCTGCTCAATCCACTACTTAAGACATTTAAAGATCACTGATCCATGGGACAGCTTTATTGCAAATGAACTTCACATAGCAAGCAGCTGTTGAACAACTAACCAGCAGGGTGGATTGTGTGTATTATTTTTCCTATCCAGTGCTAGTTGGTAATGCAGAAAAGAACACTGGGTACCAGCACACATATGATTCAGCACTGGCTTTCCCTCCTCTGTTGGTATGTATATTAGAATCCTACAACATACAGTATTTTACATTATTTTTGTTTCTAAAGCAAAACTGCACTCTCTCAATCAACATTGACGATTCTTAATCCTTCTGCTGCTAGTAGGGTTGTCCCGATACCACTTTTTTAGGACCGAGTACAAGTACCGATACTTTTTTTTCATGTACTCGCCGATACCGAATACCGATACTTTTTTTTAAATGTGTCCCCCCACAGATGCAGCCATGTCCCCCCACAGATGCAGCCATGTCCCCCCACAGATGCAGCCATGTCCCCCCACAGATGCAGCCATGTCTCCCCATACCTAGATACCGCCGCCTAGTTAATCAGCGTGCGGGGAACATTACAGCTTTTATTTGAATAGCTGTGTGTTCCCCACCGCGTATAGACACTCCCCCTTGCTCGGGATTGGACGGGTGATCTGCACTTTGATAGACAGATCACCTGTCCAATCCCGGGCAAGGGGGGAGTGTCTATACGCGGCGGGGAACAGACGACTATTCAAATGAAAGCTGTAATGTTCCCCTGCACGCTGATTAACTAGGCGGCGGGGGGGGGGGGGGGGTTAGTATCGGATCTGGCATCGGGGGCATTTGCGGGGGTACAAGTACTCCCGCAAATGCTCAGTATCGGTACTGATACTGGTATCGGTATCGGGACAACCGTAGCTGCTAGCATTAGTGAATAGATAGGAAAGTAAAACCTTTACTTTATGTTAAACCTTTTTTAAATTTACAAAGTTATTACATACATCCAAAGTGTCAATGATAACATGAGGGTGTACAGTAATCAGAATACAGACAGTTCAAAACTGGTGTCATGAATAACAATCATATGGAAAAAAAATAACAGAAAAAGTAAGAGCAGTATCTGGTGTCGACCCTGGAGGTCATCTAGACCTGTAACAATATACCCAGCTAGGGGCAAGCCACCCTTCTGGCAACACAGACCCAAGGTGCCTTACGTGCAAGAATCTGAGTCTTGTAGCCAACTATCCCATATCTTGTCGTATTTGGTTGGGCATTCCCAGATTCCCTGATATCTGACAACCCGAAGGGGGGTGAGATATGCCTGATGGCTAATATAAATTTGAGTCAATCTGTCAGAGCTTGGGTGAGACAGCCTTGCAACACACACGGTATTTCTAAGTGAAACTCCAGCCATCTTCTACTGACCACCAATGTAGGGGAAAACTTCTCCACTGGTCGCCAATTAAAGGGGGAACCTCTTCACCGAATAACAACCACCAATGTAAGGGAGAACTTCTTCACTGACCAGTTAAATAAGGAGAAACATCTTTGCTGACCACCAATGTAAGAGGAATTTTCTTTGACCATTAGTGTAAGCGGGCACGTCTCCATTAACACCAATGTAAGGGGGTATTCGTCCACTGACCACCAATGCAAGGGGACACTTCTCTACTGACCAGCAACGTGAGGGGGCAAAGAAAGAGGAAGCCGTCACCATCTGAAGAGAACCAGAAAGATTGAACCCTGAGGAACGTACGTTCGAAAGGGTCAATCAAGCATGATGTAGATCTGATGAAACCAATCAATGCTGCAGCTCACAAACGACCTCCAAAACTCCAAGTGGTGTTGACCACAGGTTGATGGTGAATATGTATATGGGATGATCCAACCGAGGTCAAAAAGCAAGCCCAAATGAAAAATAACCAGAAGAGGAAAAAAAAAAAAGGCACATAGCGTAATACTGTATTATGAGATGTATTTAATGCAGGTAGGAACACTTACATTATATAGTAAATTGAGCGCTGATCAGATAAAAAGCCGCAGCAGTGGGGTATCCAACACATTTCGCAGCCTCGTGCATCGTCTGGGGTGTCGACGATGCACGACGAAACCACCAACTAGCACTTACAACCCAATGTAGTATAACAGTATTAGACTCTCTTTCAGCCAACGGATGGACAGAGGACAACACTTTTGAATATATTTTAGATATCGGTCCCTCCTGGGCATCTGCCCTTCAAACTTTAGTCATCAGCTGATAATGTTTGAATCTCATTGCGCAGACAGTGGGCCCCTCCCCTTTCTCAGATGTATTCGCTATTGATTTCCCTCTCGAAGGACTTTATTATGCCTGGCCTTAGTAAATGGGAGAGGGACCTTGATGGGACCTTTTACGCTCAATCAAGGCCGAAACATTCTTAATCTTGCCCTGAAATAGAGCTGCACGATTAATCGGTAAAAAAAAGATCTTCCCGATTTCAGTGCAGAGAGTTCTCTGCTCACAGCTGACGGCTGTCAAAAAAACAAAATGGGCAGCCTGCCAAGTTTTATTACAACATTCTTCAGGTAGAGCTAAAGAGAAACATTGTAACATGTAGTTCTTTTGGATCAAAAGAATGAACACATTGTCTGTAAATGATGTCCTTTTAAAGACTAAACCTTTTTCTGCCACTTGTTGCTTACAAGTTAAAATCTGTGTTTTTGCTAGTAAATTAAATCCTCCCCAAACAAAAGACGTAAAGTTAGCCCAGTTTTTTTTTTTTTTTTTTGTATAATATGAAAGATGATGTTGCACCACGAGAATCGTGGTCTTTTATTCTAAGCAAAAAAATCATGATGATCATTTTAGCCAGAATCATGCAGCTTTACCCTGAAGTCATCTACATGTACCATTTTTCAGGGAACCAATTACAAATTAAGTTAGTATCTCACCCCGGCAGTTTTGTGCAAATACTTCTCGGGTCTTTCAGATCGTTGCTGGAGATGCTGAGAGAAACAGGGGACACTGTTTCACATTTTTTGGTCTTTTCCAAAACTAAAACGGTACTAGTCAGAGGTGAAGAAGATTACTCAACAATTTACATATTTTACGTTGCCGAGGATCATGCCTTTTTTTTCTACTTTATTTCTCCGAATTTTCTCTTAAAACATAAGAAATCGATCCTTCGTCACATGTTTAATGACGCCAAAGCTTGTCATTGTGCTGGAAGGATCCCAACCCTCCCTCCAATGCCATGTGGCTTCACAAAGTTAGGATCATCATTACCACTCTAGAAGACCTGATGCTTACTGCCCAAAACAGGAGAGAGCAATATAAAAAACAAATGGCCATAACGGAAACATGTTTGCTTATTTGGATGAGGGCAAGGCTCTCTTGGAAAACTGTTTCGGGGTTTAAGGTCTTCCAGCCCCTCTTGCTGACGCAAATGTGCGCTTCATCACTACCTCCCCTCTTCTTTTTTTTTTTTTTTATTACCTCTCCCGCCTTTACTCCCCATCTCTATCTGCTTTCCATCTTTCTGGTGCTTGTAGGCATCATTTTCTTTATTTTCACTGTTTTTCCTCTTCCTTCTTTAAAAAATTGGAAGTATCCATCCAAGTTAGCTGTGTTTTTATTTACTTTGGTTATCTCCGTGATCTTAGATGAGTTTTCATTTACCTAATCATGGTGTCTGAAGTTTTACATTTGCTGTGCCCCTCAATACGTGGAAATAACATGTTTGTTTTGTGTGAGATGATAATGCTCCGACTTTGTATTGTTCTGCTCTGATCCTTCTTCTTTTTTTTTTTTTTTGGTTTTAAATAAAGAATTTAAAAAAAAAAATAAAAATGATCGGCCATGGTGTCAAATACAGCTGTTCGTAACCGATAAGCATGCAGCACAGAGCTAAAGCATGCAAGACCATTTTTTTTATGCAGGGGTTCCCTGACACTTGAAAATTATTTCAAGGTTGAGAAAAGATGTACTAAACATTTATTTCATACTATTATAGGTATTTTAAAGCACCAACTATTTATGAAGCGCTTTATGTACATCTTACATTCATTGTACATTGCCATTGCTTAGAAAAGAGCATATGCAGCTATGATGAGTAACTTTAAACTGCACAACCCATTTGTGCTGCTGAAACTTGTCCCCACCATCTGTTAGGTTTGTGTCAAAACTAGAGAATACCAGCTGAAGTACAGACTCCGCTTGCTCAGCGGGGATCAGTCCATCGATCCCCGCTGAGCCGGCGGATGACAGGTCTGTCTCCGCTCACTGTGCAGGGATGGACCTGTCGGACCCCCTTCACCTCTCCTCTATGGGGGATCGGATGAAAACGGACCGCCTGTCCGTTTTTATCTGATCTTGTCCGCCAGATGGATGGAAAATAGGGTTTCCAATCCATCTGGATTCAGCGGATCAGATATCAGCGGACATGTCACCGCTGACATCCGTCGCTCCATAGACCTGCATTGAGCATCCGTTCAGGTCCTCCTAAAAAAACTGACAGGCGGATCTGAACAGTCCGCATGTGTGAAAAGGGCCTAATGTACCAAACACAAACCTTACCATTTACTGTTGTGAGTCGCTGTCATACGCTACAAAAGTCACTCCTGGTCATGAAGATTGACTTTTATACATCTGATATGCTGAAAATGCCCTTTTAAATAATGGTTAGACAATGATCTCAATAAAGGGGGGGGAATACAACATTTTTAACCTACACAGTAAATCTATTCTCATTGTAACAAAAGCTGTAACACACAAGTGGTATAACTTCATGTGCAGTGGGTTATAAATTGCCTATATTTTTTTTTCTATACTATTCTTACCATCAGTGAATTTTCTATAATGGTTCATAGCCCATCTATCACTAATTTTGTTACCCTAGTACAGTGTGTCTCAACTGTAGTCCTCAAGGCACCCCAACAGGTCATGTTTTCAGGATTTTCATTAGTTTGCACAGGTGATCAGTTTCATCTGAGGGAAATGCTGAAAACATGACCTGTTGTGACGCCTTGAGGAATGGAGCTGAGAAACACTGTCCTAGTATATCATAATGACTTTAGTTAAACGGCTGTCAAATGTATAAGGGGGAGCATAAAAATAACGCATGATCTGAGACATTCAGTACACTATCTACTTGGCTATGTATGTCTGTATTGCACTATGCCTTTAATGGTATCTACTTTTAAAGTACGACACATTGATTTTTTTTATTTAATTTTTTTTTAATCGTGGTCTGAGCGATTACCTTTTTGTCATTCAGTAGGTCGGACCAAGGACCTTGTAAGCTGTGAATGCAGCGACCCAGTACGTAAGCTGTGGAAGTGACTAATCGGCTTTGCTGGGATTCTTTAGCTGGGCGGAAGTCTCGCTGTCTCACCATATTATAGAATGTAGCCTCTTAACTCCCCCCACAAACCACGACAACACTGGCAATAGACTGTGGGATGCCTTTGTGTCAGTGCTACTTGCATTGTTTCTCATGTCCTGGATAGACTGATTACAGAAGGGAGGCTAAGGCCATAGGCTGATACTTGGAATATGTTAGTCTTCAAATATATCCACACTTGGACTGTGTTTTAATAACATTTAGATACCTTTTTAGAATGGACTTCATTGGGACATTCATTGACAGTCAGATGTCTGGCGTAGTCTGACCCACAAGTGCTTTTTCAACATCCACAATGCACTTAAAGATGTATATTTGTATAATATATGTGCAATAATTCGTAGTGAAAGGTACTGATATGTGGTTGATGTTGCACCACTTGGAACAATATGCTGTAGACTAATAACTTATACCATGTGCACCCCCACAGACAGCAAGAGGTCTCTTTTGTTTCTGGTGATATCTAGAAATTAGATGATGGTGCCTGATGTGTATGAAACCTCATATACCCAAACACCAAGGCTTTGTATTTACTGTTTCGGATCATAGGGGTTAAGCTTTAACGCTAAACCCTAGGCAGGCAACTAAATGCACATAGACAATAATATATATAGAAGTGGTCATACCTGCTATAATGGTATAACCATAAACAAAGTCCTTTATAGAAAGTGCTTCAATGATATCACAAAATTGTTCCAGTGCACCAATGTGCTGCGTGAGATTTTCTTCATGCGATACCATGCGTTAATGCAGGGCTCCAGGTCGGATTTGCGACTAGAATTTGTGACCTGGGGCGGCACAGCTGGGAATATCCTGTCTCTGTGCGCACACTCATTCCCCCGCGCCCCCGTGATTGCATCGGGCAATGCCGACCGGTAGACAGTCCTAATGCTTCCTTCTGGAATCTGGCACCCTCTTGTTGTGGCCGTTGGTATGACAAAACAATCAGCAATGCTAATGGAGCTTCCCCTGCCAGTTTTCAC
This sequence comes from Rana temporaria, assembly GCF_905171775.1. Taxonomy (NCBI): domain Eukaryota; kingdom Metazoa; phylum Chordata; class Amphibia; order Anura; family Ranidae; genus Rana; species Rana temporaria. The sequence goes on from NC_053491.1 coordinate 245,065,008, forward strand.
AGCCTTTTTTTTCTTAATGACTTTTATTTTTAAGTAAAAAAGGTTAATTATATGTATATATGTACATTGTTTAGTTCTAGTCTTTCTGTGTAAATTTAAGATTGTTTAATTTTTTTATATTGAAAATAAAGCTTTGTCAGTCGTTTAAAAACCTGGCTCCTAACTTTTTTAGCTGGCAAATTTTTCAAACCCTGCGTTAATGTACAGTACAGACCAAAAGTTTGGACACACCTTCTCATTCAAAGAGTTTTCTTTTTTTTTCATGACTATGAAAATTGTAGATTCACACTGAAGGCATCAAAACTATGAATTAACACATGTGGAATTATACATAACAAAAAAGTGTGAAACAACTGAAAATATATTTCATATTCTAGGTTCTTCAAAGTAGCCACCTTTTGCTTTGATTACTGCTTTGCACACTCTTGGCATTCTCTTGATGAGCTTCAAGAGGTAGTCACCTGGCGCAGCACCCCATCACTCTCCTTCTTGGTCAAATAGCCCTTACACAGCCTGGAGGTGTGTTTGGGGTCATTGTCCTGTTGAAAAATAAATGATGGCCCAACAAAACGCAAACCGGATGGAATAGCACGCCGCTGCAAGATGCTGTGGTAGCCATGCTGGTTCAGTATGCCTTCAATTTTGAATAAATCCCCAACAGTGTCACCAGCAAAGCACCCCCACACCATCACAACTCCTCCTCCATGCTTCACGGTGGGAACCAGGCATGTAGAGTCCATCCGTTCACCTTTTCTGCGTCGCACAAAGACACGGGGGTTGGAACCAAAGATCTCAAGTTTGGACTCATCAGACCAAAGCACAGATTTCCACTGGTCTAATGTCCATTCCTTGTGTTCTTTAGCCCAAACAAGTCTCTTCTGCTTGTTGCCTTTCTTTAGCAGTGGTTTCCTATCCGATATTCTACCATGAAGGCCTGATTCACACAGTCTCCTCTTACCAGTCCTAGAGATGTGTCTGCTGCAAAAGGTGGCTACTTTGAAGAACCTAGAATATGAAATATATTTTCAGTTATTTCACACTTTTTTGTTATGTATAATTCCACATGTGTTAATTCATAGCTTTGATGCCTTCAGTGTGAATCTACAATTTTCATAGTCATGAAAATAAAGAAAACTCTTTGAATGAGAAGGTGTGTCCAAACTTTTGGTCTGTACTGTACCTATAAAGTCCATTTCAATTCCATCAAATCTATAAATTCAGGTGATGAAAATCAAACGTGCATATGTGTCCACTCTGGTGCTCCCCAGTTATGCGCTCACCTTACAGTGTGCGACCTTGCGACTAAGCGTGGTAAAAACGCGCTTCTGAACCACATCTGGGTTCAATGTGTATGTTGGGATCCTGGGCTAGTTTATGGTACGTTTTTCCACATATGGGTATAATAGAAGAAAATATAAAAAACAATTCCGCGCCAAAAAAAATATTTATATATATTCTTAAACAATAATTTGGGTGCCCATGTAAAGTTCCCAAACACACAATGTGTGCTAAGCTGCTCCCCGAGAAAGTGATGAAGTGTATGTGACTTCTATCTGATGCGTGCTAGAAAGTGTACTGGGGGCGCTATGGAGTAATATGTAATTTCACAACTTATCCTATAATATGCAACAACAAGTAAATTAATAAAAAATGTGTCCTGTTGTACGTGATCAAAAAAAACAATGGTAAATAATAAAGTCCCATTGGTGCAAACAAAGATACAACATCAATGCTTGAATATCCTCTAGATATATTTCTTGCTGTGATACAAAAACCATCTCCGGTTGTGCAAACTTAATTGATCTTCCACCACCTGGATAATTAGTACGACACCCAATGTGCACAAGTAGTAAATTGTGCTTACCAGACCTGGTTGACCTCTTTAGTGAAAAAGACGGTCAGATGCGCTTGAGCAGGATAATGCCTGCAGACATATAAATGGACTGGAGCATGTACAATACCTCACCCTCAGAATGTAGAGATTTTAGAACATGGAATACAAACAGAGAGCTTCCATAGTGCAACGCTATTTTATTAAAATGGAATAAAAACACCAGCCAATTGGCTACTCACATAAAAAGTGCCCTTCTCCCAGTCAGGGGCCTTAGGGGTGTAATCACTCTTGTTCCTGGCAGTTTAGACATGGCTGTATGTTGAGTTATTTTGAGGGGGCAGCAAATTTACATTGTTATACAAGCTGTACACTCACTACACAACATTGTAGCAAAGTGTCATTTCTTCAGTGTTGTCACATGAAAAGATATAATAAAATATTTACAAAAATGTGAGGGGTGTACTCACTTTTGTGACATACAATGTGTGTATGTATGTGTAATAAATATATTCAATAAAAGTAGGAATTGTGCCTCTGATTACTCTTCTGTTACTAGGTAAACCATGTAGACCTTTTCTATTGTTTGCATAGAGAAATCTTGTTTTCTTTTAGTGACGCTAGGCTAGTTCCTGGTGTGTGAGTCACTCACAGCTGCTATCTGAGCAATATTTGGTTAGAGTGTGCAATAGATTTTGTGCCTTTCCCCTCTGACATAGGAGAGCCCTTCACATGATGGTGACTATGTTGTTAATTTGTTTCATTTCTTCCACTGACATGATTGCTCTTTTTTTTTGTCTTACAGTTTCCATCTGCTGCTGTCTCTTCATCACCTTTCTTTTCTTGTCGGAGCTGACTGGGTTTATTGTCAGTGAAGTGTAAGTATTTACTGAGAAACAGAAGTAGAAATGGCTAAACCATGTTGATACAGAGGTAAAGATTATCGTGCACCAATCTACAGCCAGAAATAATGAGAGCCCCAAAGCACCTTGTCTTCCCGACAACTCTAAACGTTGGTTATCGGAATCTAGAAGCCCCCAGATCCTGGCCCACACCCTATGTGAATGAGTGTGGGGTACATTGTACCCCTACCAATTCACCTGGGGGGGGAAAAGTGTCAAAAATAAAACTCACTACACAGGTTTTTAAACGAATTTATTAGGCATCTCCGGGGTCTCTTCCGACTTCTTCTCCCCTCTCCGGCTCTTCTCCGCTCTCTCTTCGGTTCTTCTCCCCCTATCTTTTGCTCGCTCTTGCCTGGTCTTCTCTGTTTTTGCCTTCTTCCCTCTTCTCTTTTTCCGATGTTGCCATAACACACTCTCCCGCTCTAATACCTGGTGCACGGTGTACCACTACTTATATAGGCATGGGGCGGGGTCACTGGAAGCCCGACCCTTATGATGTCACTACCCATCATGCCCTGGGTGGTGACGTCACAAGGGGGTGGTGCCTCTGGATGACGTCACACGATGATCCCGCCCCATGCCAATATAAGTAGTTTGACGCTCAGACACCGCAATAAAAAAAAACAGTGGTGAATAAATGCCACCAAACGAAAGCTCTATCTGTTTAGAAAAAAAAAATGGCAAATCTTTTTTTTGTTTGGGTACAATTGTCATTCAAAGTGCAACAGTGCTGATAGCGCTGTGCATGGCGGCATCTATTCTCTCCTCTCTTCCTCTTCACACAGGACTTGAGCAGCAGGAGCCATTGGCTCTTGCTGCTGTCAATCAAATGCAGTGAGGAGGAAGTGGGAGGCAGGGCAGTCCTGCTGTATTAGTCTATAGAGCGCGGCTCCATAGTCACACCGCCCAGGATCGCGCAGAAAAAATTTGACTTTATTAACACTTTAAGATGAAATTTCCCATCTTATTGGAGCTTTTTCTGGTCACCCAATCATCGTCCTCTTTTGAAATTTCTTTCATACAGGCTGTGACAACATATTAAAAGATGGACATTCATGTATTGTCACTTTTCAACAGTGGTGTAAAGCACACCCTATAACCATTATTCAGCTAAACATCCTTCCTAAGCATTTTTTTTTTCCCAGTAAAGCATTTCTAGTGCTAGCTGATATTCCTGTAGACCAGTGGTCTCCAAACTGTGGCCCTTGCTTGATGTTATCCAGCCCTTGGGATGCTTTTTTATTCATTGGCACCAATGATGGGGCAGAATTCCTCCCAATGACACCAATGATGGGGCAGAGTTCCTCCCAATGACACCAATGATGGGGCAAAATTCCTCCCAATGACACCAATGATGGGGCAGAATTCCTCCCAAGGACGGGGCAGAATTCCTTCCAATGATGGGGCAGAATTTCTCCCAATGACATCAATGATGGGGGATTTTTTTACTCCTGATGGCTACAGTCTGGCCCCATTAAAGTCGTGAGGACAGTAATCCGGCCCTTTGTTTAGAAAGTTTGGAGACCCCTGCTGTAGACGTTTCCTCGTTAAATGTATGTTTTCAGGATACTCTTCTTCTTTTCCATAGACGTTCCCAGATCTTGTGTAATGTTTCCTGGACATACTTTGACTCCTAGTCTGTATAGCTCAATATCCCCTGAAGAAGTCACTGGCCAAGGCGCCCTACATCATCCCCCTTTCCTAACTATTTCCGTTTTTTCACGCCTGTGCTCACTGTTCTAAAATCAGTTTTAAACGGTTTCCAGTCTGCATTCTTTTTTGGGACTCCAATAACAATGCATCTTTGCTGTAATTTCCATGTTTACTTTTGACCATGGCTGTTTAAAGGTCCTTAAGAAATTTTTAAAATGGACTTGTGCTTCAGAAAATTCTAGCCCCCTTTAGATGTCTATGCATAACTTTATCACTCACTAGACCCACACTAACCTTTTCCCATTTTGGCCAGTCCTGGCCTCAAGTTGTACTATGGGCACAACATTTAGCGCTCACACACAATGGAAAAGTGTGTACCCAGCTTAAAGGGTCACTAAAGGATTTTTTTTTTTTTTAGCTAAATAGCTTCCTTTACCTTACTGCAGTCCTGGTTTCATGTCCTCATTGTTCGTTTTTGCTTTGACGTTGCTGTAATTCCTCTCTGTCCTGGACACTTCCTGGTTGTCGGTTTCCTGATCACCACAGTACTGGGAGATTTCTCACTGTGGTGACTAATCAAGGAGGTGTGATTACTGTGAGTCAGCACCAATCCAGTTTCGTTTTACAAAGCATCACTGCCATCTATTGGCTCTTTGTCTCTGTACATCAGAGAACCAGGAAACGACAGCAAAAACTAAACTAAACTGCAGGTACATTATATGATTGTTTTTTATCTATTTTAATCATTTTTAGGGAAACAGTTAACTAGTATGTCTCTATACCCTGTAAACCTATACCCTGTAAACAGTCATTTCAGCAAACAAAAATCATTCCTTTAGTGACCCTTTAAGTCTGTTGTTTTTCAACTTTCATTATCAGACCAAGCTGTCCAGCAAACCATTTACCACTGCTAAGGGTGTTCACATTGGGCTGTTTCTTCTATTCATTTAGTTTAAAACCTTTTATCCAAAATCGAAAATGGATGTTTTCTCAACTGTTTAAAATGCGTTAGCTGGATCTAGGCTATAATTTGTTAGTCATTTATGCAAAGTCCATCCAAATATACTAGTCCATCCAACACTACTCTAGCTACAGGTTGGCAATGATGCTGTCCACAAGTGGCTATGCTATAGCTCCTCAGATATAGTGGAAGAGTGAGTATTTACACTCTTAGACAGGAAGTGTGTTACTGGCCGGATCAGCAGTGAAAAAAAAAAAAGGAAAATGCTAAAAAAGAAAAGTAATCTATTACAATTTACCAATTTTTAGATTTGATGGCTGCATTTAAATATTTGGAGTGTTTAGGTATGCTTTAGGCTTCATGTACACTTAAACTACTTTTGACCACCAGCCACGGGGAAAAAGCAAAATGTGGCAAAATCGTGGTCTTAACGTTCCTAAACTGAACGCGATTCTTCTGCGTTCTGGAGAGGGAGGTTAGAGGAGGTTGAAGCTCCCCTAACTGCAGCAGCTACTAACAGATCTAAAGGCCTATACGTACATGGACACAAGGCTTTTATGGAGTTTAGGGGCTTTGGCAAGAATGCCAAAAGCTCCTAAACTAAAGTTTTTAGGAGCTGCTAGTGTACATGGAGCATAAGTCATAACCAGCTTACTTTAGGAGATCCTGCTACTGCTCTTGGGTGATGTGTTCTTTTGTTTGAAGCTGCACTTTGTCCATGCATGTCGCAGCAAGAGGTTCACTTAAAGCGGAACTATACCCTCTTATTCTTTACAGCTAATGAAGCTGCTATCTTAAGCCTGGTACACACTAGTCCTTTTTTATTTAATTTTTTCCTATTCGACCCAGTAGGTCTAAAGGAGGAAAAAACCTGACCGCTCAGGAGCCGCTGTACTATCTAATGTTGGTACAGTGACCCCCCGCCTGAACACTCCTAGTCAGTGTTCTCAGCCAGTGGCTGACAGCGCTGATAGGCAGACCTTTCAGTCATGCCCCTTCGACAGAAGCCGGCCGAAGGGCTAGCTTCTGTTGGACTGACTGCAGCACACAGGCCGATGCCACCCAACATTCAGCCCGTGAGTACTAGGCTTTAACCTCTGCTTGATCTGCACATCTGTGATTAGTTATGACACCAGTCATTTGATTTCTTGACAGTTCAGCTGGGAGCTAATATGGGCAACTATGACATGCCTTGAATAGTAACAGTTTTGGGAAACCATTGAATGAGTGGGGTTAGTCCTGCTTTAACCACTTTTTTAACTTCTTGCGCTATAAACAAAAATAGAGCGACAATTTTGAAAAAAATTCTATATTTTTTACTTTTTTGCTATAATAAATAAACATTTTTTTTCCTCAGTTTAGGCCGATAGGTATTCTTCTACCTATTTTTGGTAAAAAAAAATCGCAATAAGTGTTTAACGATTGGTTTGCGCACAATTTATAGCGTTTAGAAAATAGGGGATAGTTTTATGGCATTTTTATTAATATTTTTTTTTTTTTTACTACTAATGGCGGCGATTTTTTTTTTTTTTTTTTTTTTTTCCGTGACTGCGATATTATGGCGGACACTTTGGACAATTTTGACACATTTTTGGGACCATTGTAATTTTCACAGCAAAAAGTGCTATAAAAATGCATTGTTTACTGTGAAAATGACAATTGCAGTTTAGGAGTTAACCCCTACAGCGCCCCCTAGTGGTTAAGTGTGACCCTTATGTGTGTTTCTAACTGTAGGGGGGCAGGGCTGGACATGTGACGTCATTTGATTCTTTCCCTATATCAGTGAACAGACGATCAAGGACAGTGCCACTGTGAAGAACGGGGAAGGTGTGTTTACACACACCTCTCCCCGTTCTTCAGCTCCTGTGACCGATCGAGGGACACCGGCGGCGATCGTGTCACGGATCTTCGGACCGGGTAGCGGCACGAGCCATTCTGCCGATGTATATGTGCAGGAGGCGGTCCTTAAGTGGTTAACTGCCGCCATCCACATGTTCATGTTTCCTTTTGTTCCCTCACAACACAATTCCATTGCTAGAAGTAAAATACCTGGTACTTTGACATGGAGGACATATATGGACACCCCTTTTTTTTAATGTAAAAGTGCTTGGCTGCTTAAAGTGGAGGTTCACACAAAAAGAACCTCTGCTTTTCGGAACCCTTCCCCCTCTGGTGTCACATTTTTGGACCTTTAAGGGGGAGGGAGGTTCAGACACCTGTATAATACAGGTATTTGCACCCACTTCCGGGCATAGATATCCGCAGAATCGGTGCAGATACCTGTATAATACAGGTATTTGCACCCGTTACTGGACATCCGCAGAATCTGTGGATAATCTACGCCACTTCCCCCCCCCCCCCGCTGTCTTCTGGGAGATAGCAGACAGGAGGGACCATTTCGATTGCGCAGTGCGACTCACGCATGCGCAGTAGGGAACCGGGAAGTGAAGCCGCAAGGCTTAATTTCCTGATTCCCTTAGCGGAGATGGCGGAGGCAGGATCCGAGGACCAAGGCACGGGTGCCGACATCACGGGCGCACTGGACAGGTAAGTGACCATATTTTAAGTCTGCAGCTGCAGTATTTGTAGCTGCTGGCTTTTTAAAAAAATAATTTGGCGGACCTCCGCTTTAAAGCTGAACTCCAGGAATTTAGCTCCTTTATAAAATGTCAAGGCATACTATGAGTGCGTGACACCTCTTGGACCGATCTCTAATATTTTCATCTATCAGGTTTTTAGAACTCCTGGAAAAATGAAGACTGTAGTCGCTGTAGTTCCAGGGGCCAGTGCAGTTGCTATGCTTAACCCTCACTTCCTCCTTCCCAATCACAGAAGCCTTTTGTAATATGTGAGAACGTTCACAAGATATAAGGGCTTCTGTGAATGGGCAATATTTAAGTTTATTTTGCAAAGCAAATATACAAAAATCAAATACTTTTGACAGGGTACATTCTCTGTACTGCGACGCAGCGCATAAATACACTACATATCAATACAGTTGCAAGCATACAATTAAATTACATTCATTCAACCCATTCTGCGGTATGATGCCTGATGTGTTGCGCAGAGTTGTGAAACCCCGAAACATCACATCGTGCATGACGCCGCATTACCCTGAAAATAGTAGTTCAAAAAGCGTGTCAAGAAATGTCAATGTCAGGGGGAAGGGGAAATCTTCAGACGTCCTCTTCCTCCTTAAAGTCTATCAAGGTATAGTCTCTCAGCAGACTGAGGGTCAGTCTGCGACAGTCCTCAATGGACATCCTCTGCCGATGGTGTACGCGGCGATTCCTGGCGTACCATAAAGCGTCTTTAAAGCAACACAGCACCCGCCAGGCACTGTCAATGTCCTCCTGTGAATGAGTTCCACAGAAGAGTCCGTTTAACACACCAAAGTGTGTAATAGCAGTCTGTGGTACAAAGTCTTTAAGTTCAGGTTCCAAGGCCGTCAACAGGCCCTGTGCAAAGGGGCACTCCCAGAAAACATGATAAGAAGTTTCCTCCTGGATGATGCAAAAGGGGCAGTGCCTGTATCTGCACAGGTTTCTGGCATGCAAGAATGTCCTGAGTAGCAATCTGTGAATGGGCAGCAGATGGGAGGTGTGTGTGTGCACTTTTTCTCCTTTCTGTTTTCAAAGCATTCGGTTTTATTTAGGTTCATTTGGCTTCCTGTGAGTCTAGTGAGACTTTCATATTCACCGGATTGACATTCATTCATTTAGCTCTCTATATATGTTGAATCATACAAGTTACACACTAAAATCCTCTCCAGATATCCGGAAGTATCTGATTAGTATTCACCCTCGGGATATTTAGGATGCCCGTATTTCTTAGCAACCATTGACATAGAAGCATGTACACACAGCGTAATGCATATCTGACGTATGAGCTGTCAGTCCACTTACTACTTTAGTAATATGAAAGTACAGTGTGCCCTACTAACACAGTGCAGCAAATGCATACTCTAAGGGATTTGTCACTTCTGGGCGTTGCATGGGAATGCCAGTCTGCTTGCTCCCTGCTTTTGTCTTCTGGCTTTTATTTTTTTATTTTTAAAGCCAAGTTTCATTTTGTGTTTCTGTTAATCTAGGTCACTAGATATTTGCAGCAGCACATTGGTGCTCATACATAAAAACTCAAAAGAAAAACAGAGGCTTTTTTATTAGGACAAGAAATCAGATTTATAACTTCAGTTTAGTGGAATGGAGCACACAACGTGTGCAGCAGTTTGGGATTTAAAATTTTAGTACAGTTTAGAGCAGGGGTCTCCAAACTGCGGCCCGAGGGCCAGATGTGGCCCTTTGCTAGTTTTTATCCGGCCCTCCAGGGCTTTATTCCTCCCATTGATATGAGGCACTATTCTTCCCACCGACTCCAACAAGGGGGCACTTTTTCTTCCACTGATACCAATGATGAGATACAATTACTCCTACTAATAGGGGCACTACTCCTTATCCTACTGGTCGCAAACTATGAGGCCATATTTATTCTCACCAATGCTGGGCCCGGGGCTTTTTCTACTCCGCTGGCCACAATCCGGCCCTCCTAAAGGCTGAAGAACAATAAACAGGCCCTTTGTTTGAAAAGTTTGGAGACCCCTGGTGTAGAGAATGCAGGGGGCCATCCTATGTAATGTAAATGTTTCAGATTTTTTTCACTGTATGTAACATACAAGAAAAAATGCATTACACATAGTCCAGAATATGGAATCTGCCACAGTCAAGAGAATGTGAAGTACATATGGTGAATAGAGAACATTGGTTCAGAGTAAAAGAAAGCCTGATTTACAGAGCTAATCAGTCCAGAGTGTATATTGTACAACACCCTGTACAAAACGGAGGGATCTAGATTGTGTAAATCACAGCTCTCTATATAGAATCAGTGGTATGTAAGAGTTCAAATGTATTGTCATGGGCGCAGAGTGCAGCGGCCTGGAGTGTGTCATGGGCGCAGAGTGCAGCGGCCTGGAGTGTGTCATGGGCGCAGAGTGCAGCGGCCTGGAGTGTGTCATGGGCGCAGAGTGCAGCGGCCTGGAGTGTGTCATGGGCGCAGAGTGCAGCGGCCTGGAGTGTGTCATGGGCGCAGCGGCTGCCGATAGTACTTCCTCACACTGCACTTTTGGGATGTGTGCTGTGCTAGCAATGTGCTTGCATCAGAGCTCAGGAAAAGCACAAATTAGCAGATGTTTTTCGAGTGGCCAGTTTTCTCACTGTCTGTCTATGAAAGTCCTTACAATGCATGCAATGGCGCTGTGGACAGTGACAGGAGTTTAAAAATCCTTTGTCATCTTTTGATTTGTTTACAGGAAAGTCAAGCATGCTTACTGTGTACAATACCAAAGTGAGACAACAAAGTAGAGTGATTTAATAAAATCTATGGCATCGGTAATGACAAGCGTCTTCTTCCTTCTCCTCCTAGGCGGCCAATGGGATCAGCTCTCCTTTCGGCCAATTGGCTGAGGGGTCTCATGACACGCTTCCTGATTGGCTGGGAGGAGAATCATAAAGACAATAGCGAATATTCATTTGCTATTGTCACACAACTGGGTGGGCTCGGGGGGGACAGTGCTAATCGCGTGCTTAAATAAAAAAAATTACCCCCATTGGAATCCATGCGTCCGGCGCACCGCATGTAGATTATTGGGGCAGCCGCATGGATAGGCGCCCCTGCATTATGTGCCACCACTGTGCCACAGAGCATACCTTTTTACATTAAGTTAACAAGCATTTTTTTTTTAAACAAATTGCAGTGTTTGATAGTATTCCCCACCCCAGTCTTATGCCGCATACACACGACCATTTTTTTTCTTTTTTTTTTTAACAGTAAAAGACACACGACCATTTGTAAAGTCCTAGAAAAAAAATAAGTTTTTCTCAACGTGATTCTTGTCAAGCCTGCCTTGCATACACACGATTGGGGGGAAAAAACTGCTCTAGCAAAGCACGGTGACGTACAACACGTACGACGCACTATAAAGTGGAAGTACCATTCGGATGGTGCCACCCTTTGGACTGCTTTTGCTGATTTTGTGTTGGTAAAAGTTTGAGAGACGATTCGCGCTTTTCAGTCTTCGTGCTTTTCAGTCTGTTACAGCGTGACGAATGTGCTATCTCCATTATAAATGCTAGTTTTACCAGAACGAGTGCTCCCGTCTCATAACTTGCTTCTGAGCATGCGTGTTTTTTTTCCCCTCGTTAAAGCCTACACACGACGTGAAAAACGACAATATGAAAAACAACGAGAAAAATTAGAGCTTGTTCTAAATTTTTAATGCCCATTTTTCACAGAGAGAAAAATGTTCTGGAGCCCAAACGCGATCGTTTTTAATGAGCATTTTAAAAAATTGCATTTTTCACGTCCTGTATAACGGTCGTGTGTACGCGGCATCATACTTGCCTGTACTCAGCTAGGCCCATGCATATGCTTTGTAATCTGCAATTCATTCCATTTTGAGAACATGATCTTCCACTCCAGACTTGGGCAGCCCATAGACTGTGTTAATTTCTTACCTGCAACCACAGGTTCGCAGGAAATAAAATTCCCATGATTCCCCCATTGAAACAGACAGTGTTGACAGGGGAATGAGTGTAAAGGTTCATTCGCATTCAGATTTTTGTTATCTTTTTGTACTAGTGTGTAGCTGTGTGCAGGCAGCCTATATAAGTGAATGGATACAAATCTGTACGGACTTAACCGTACAGCCGAGTTTGACAGGCACTCAGAAGCTCAGCCTATTCCGGCGTAACAAAAGTTCCGTTTTGTTATAGCATGTTAATGTAATTTCAAAAGTCATTTTGGGGAAAGGTGATAGTTTTGCAGGAAATCAAGATGTCACTGTTGGGGTTCTCAAAGGATAAAATAAGTTTAAGGGGCCAGATCAGGGGTTCCCAACCAGTGGCCTGTGACCTCCTGCTTTGCGGGGGAATAGAATACTGTTATGGTCAGTTTATTACTAAAATCACAGTGTATATATGGGCATATCTGTTCTGCAGTGGTTACTGGGCTGCTTTTAAACTGGTCCGCAGCTGCAGAGCAGTGCACTTGCGGGTTACCTAAACTGAGCCATAGACTTCTATTGCCTACGAGTTTGGTGTGCTTTCTGAAAGTGCACCACACCTACAGGATATAATAGAAGTCTATAACAAAGTGCAGCTAACATGCAGGAAAGCCACAGGTGAACTGTGCTGCATTCGTGGTGAGGGTAAACAGTGCATCAGAGTGAAAGCAGCCATAGGCCCCTTTCACACAGTCAGTCCAACCCAATCGGACCCTCCATTCACCTCGAAGGAGTGGCAGATGTAAATGGACTTGTGTCAGTTTACAAACACCAACCTCCAATCCAATCCGCTAAAAAAAGAGTAGCATGGGTTCTATAGAATAGAGTGGGCTGCCATACACCTGCTCCACTCATTGTGGACCGGTTACCAAGTCACTTAAGTGGCCCCCGCTCTTCAAAAGTTTGGGCACCCCTGAGCCAGATGTCTGAAATTTCACTTTTAGGTGACCATGCAATCCACATTTTCCCTTTCTTCAAACTGAAATGATGGAGCCATTGCAGAGCACAAGTGGTTGGGTAGCCTAAAGCTGGCCATTCACCAGTTGAATTTTTTTGTTTTGGAAGTTTTGTTTTAAGAGCGTTTGTTCGACTTGTATTTGTCTTTGAAGGTTCTCATTGGCACTTTCACAAAATTGTCCAAGCTAAAAAAAAACAAAGTGATCTCAATATAATGGGGTTGATTTACTTAACCCGGAGAGTACAAAATCTGTTGCAGCTGTGCATGGTAGCAAATTGGCTTCTAACTTCTGCTTTTTCAATGAAGCTTTGACAAAAAACCTGAAAGCTGATTGGTTTCTATGCAGAGCTGCTCCAGATTTTGCACCCTTCAGTTTTAGTAAATTAACTCTACTGTGTACTGTGGTGAAATGTCACCTGAATCGGGCAGTTGGTTGCGGTGGGTCCGTGGTTATGACAGGGGACTCCAGATTTCTCACTGTTTATTAGATTACCTTGCTGCACATAGGCAGATCACTTTTACTTTTACTAAAGTAGAACTGCACTGCATCTGAGCACCACAAACCCAAAACACTATTTCATTTATTTTTGACATTCAAAGCAAACTTGCCCAGCCATACATCCATGTCTCCATGCTTTATTTTGCTGAGAAATCATTTAACACCCTTTTATAGCATTTCTGGCCAGAGCCATCTGGAGTAGGGGCCTGCAGACAGTAAGGTGTGCTTGGCTGAAAAGAACATTGCGTTACACATAGTCCAGAATAGGTAATGTGCCACAGTCAAGAGAATGTATAGGGTGTAATGTACAACACTGTACATTGTGTAAATCACACCTCGTTATACAGAATCAGTGGTATATAAGGGTCCAAAAGTATTGCACAGTCTACACAGTGAAGTGGTCTGAACTCTGTAATGTGCAGTGGTCTGGAGTGTCCCTAGAATTTCTAACTATAGACATCTTGAGTAAGTGCAGATGATTTATGTAGCATTTATGTTCTGGAAATCCATCTGCCCTTAGCTCAGGCATGCAGACAGGAGGGTATGCTTGGCTGTGAAAAAACACCCTCCTCCCCTCCTGAAGACGCCTTGGCTATATGACATCATTTGCCTAGGCCTGGAAACCAGGAAGTAACTGAAGAAATGTGATGTATAATCCCATCTATTTACTAATGCCAGCAACCTAAGGAATAAAAATAATCAATGTTGATTGAGAGAGTGGAGTTCCACTTCAAGATCAGGCAGTAACAAAATACATCACTTCATGGAGATAAAAAAATAGAAATGTATTTCTTATTAAATGCTGTAGTGAGACGTCTTGTGCTTGTTCAATCACCTAGGAATGTTCACTGTAGACACTGAGCACTGAAAGAAAAACAAAGGCTTGGGGTATCTTATCTGGTCAATTTTAAAGTACTTTTTACATTCTTATGTTATTACATTGGTATGCAACTTTGATGAGGAAGGATGCTTAAGATGCTTGACCCATTTTATACCTGGCTATAACATTCCAGCAAATACTGGAGCCATTACAGATTTGATTACGTAAGTATTTTTAATAAGGAGATTTGTAATGATAACATTTTTCCAACAATTTCATGTTTGCACAGTGTCTAAGTATTAGTTTAATGATTACTCTGTATTTCCATAATCTGCAGTTATCTTACCGTGTCAATCTACATTTAAAGTACACTTGTCATATAATTATGCGGGGGGGGGACGGAGACGCGTCTACCATTTCTGGCAGCCATCTTTAAAATGCTTTTAGTCACAGACCTGGAGCAAACATGTTCTAAATGAGTATCATCTTTTCCCCCTATGCTTGTTCCACGTCAATGACTCTGAAAGCACTGGTGATAAAGCCAAGGAGCAATCTACATACTTCTCTTATGACAGGCGTACCTAAACTGCTCTGACCCTATCTAATGTGGCCATAGATAATTAATTTGGTGGGGCCTAGAATGACGTAAGCTCCAATGATGATCCTATGTCCTGTTTCTTAAAGTAGAATTCCAGGCTTTGCCTGACCAATCTTAAAAACGGTCCCTCCCCTCCGAACCTCTGTTCTGACTAAGCTGTGTAAGAAAGTTTTGTATACCTGTGCCTGCTGCTCTGGTCCAGTTACATAATGTTCCATGTCACCCAGTGCCAGCTGCAGTGGTAATACCTTGGAGGGGGCGTGTCCCTTATAGGCATCTATAGCCCGTCTGTTGTTGGTACACCGTTCTCTCCCTTCCAGCCGCCGCTGGCTGACAGAGGGAAGCCAGATCACGTCCGAGGCAGTCTGAAAATAAGTGTACAGATCTTTCTTAACCACTTGCTTACTGGGCACTTGAACCCCCTTCCTGCCCAGACCAATTTTCAGCTGATGCATTTTGAATGACAATTGCGCGGTCATACAACACTGTACCCAAATTATATTTTTATAATTTTTTTCCCACAAATAGAGCTTTTATTTGGTGGTATTTGATCAATTCTGTGATTTTATTTTTTGCGCTTTAAACAAAAAAAGACAGAAATTTTTGAAAAAAACCCCCACAATTTTTGTTTTACTTTTTGTTATAACAATATCCCAATAATTTTTTTAAAAAATATAGATATTTTTTTCTCAGTTTAGGCCGATACGTATTCTTCGACATATTTTTGGTAAAACATTTTTTTTATTTTTTTTACTAGGAACTGCGATCTGCGATTTTTTTAATTTTTTTTTGCGATATTGCGGTGGACATATCAGACACTTTTGACACCATTCACATTTATACAGGAACAGTGCTATAAATATGCACTGATTACTGTATAAATGTGACTGGCAGGGAAAGGGTTAACACTAGGGGGCGAGGAAGGTGTTAAATGTATTCCCTGTGAGTTATTCTTACTGTGGGGGGAGGGAACTGACTGGGGGAGGTGACCGATCTGTGTCCCTATGTACAAGGGACACCGCATTGGTCTCCTCTCTCCCTGACAGGACGTGGAGGTCTGTGTTTACACACAGAGCTCCACGTCCTTGCTCTGTCACTGCCTGATCGCGGGTACCCGGCAGACATCGCGGCTGCCAGGCACGCGCATCGGCATCGCGTGACACGCCGGGCACAGTTTTTCCCCGCTGCGCACCCTCGGCAGCGCACGCGGAGAATGTAAATAGCAGGACGTCCACCTGGAACTTGAGAGTTGTGCTGTGGACGACTTTCGTCTACAGCACGGGTCTCAAGTGGTTAAACCGGATTATCATAATGGGTGTTGGGAAGGGGAGGGAGCATTTTTAGTAGTTGGAATTCTATATTAACTGCTTGCCGCCCACCCGCCGCCAAATGACGGCGGAGTGGTGCGGCTCTTTCTGGGATGACGTCATACAATGGTGCTCCAGAACGGCAGCTCTCGATCTCTGTGAAGAGCCGCGTCCATGGCTCTTTTACCATGTGATCTGCGGTGTCCAATCACAGCCGGTCATATGTAAACACGGAGATGCCAGTAATCGTCTCTCTTCGCCTCACACTGATAGTGTGAGGAGAGAAGAGCCTATCAGCGGCATCTCCTCACAGGGGGACATATAGGAATGTAATCTGGACACTGATCATCTGTGCCCTGATTACAGTATATAAATGAAGTGTCCCAAATCGTTGCCCACAAGTGCCACCAAACGGTGCCCATTAGCAATGCCAGTCAGTGCTGGCTATCAGTGACTCCAATCAGTGCTGCCCATCAATGCCCAGCACTGTTGTCAATCAATGCCCATCAGTGTCGCCCATCAATGCCCATCAGTACCACCTATATATGCCGCCTATCAGTGCAGACCAGTGCCACCTATTAGTGCTCATCAATGCCACATATCAGTGCCCATAAGTGTGGCATATTGGTGCCACCTCATCAATGCCCACCAGCTCAGCCTATTAGTGTCGCATCATCCGCGCACATCAGTCAAGGCAAAAAATGTTGTTTAGTTTCTGTCAATAAATTTTGTAACTAAGTAAAAAACGTATCTTTTCAAATATGTGGTCTTTAAAAAAAAAAAAACAGCAGTGATTAAATACCACCAAAAGAAAGCTCTATTTGTGAAGAAAATTATAAAAAATGTGTTTGGGTACAGCGTTACATGGCCGTGCAATTGTCATTCAAAGTGCGACAGCGCTGAAAGCTGAAAAATGGCTTGGGCAGGAAGGGGGTGTTAATGCCTGGTAGGCAAGTGGGTAAAGAACTGGACATTCATTTGTTTTAGAATAGAAAACAATAAGAAAAATTGTCAGCAGAGTGAAAAAAAAAATTTGTACGAAGCAATAGATACTTTTTGAAGGTAATAATAAATACCGTATTTATCGGCGTATAACACGCACCCTAACTTTAAGAGGGAATTTTCAGGAAAAAACTTTTAACAGCCCCCTGCGTATAACACACAGGCACAGTTTACCCTCTATTTTCCGGGTAAAAAAGTGAGTTTTTTATGCCAATAAATACAGTACTTGAATAAAATTTTTGTTAAACCCAAGTTTAGTGTCACCTTTAATTTTGTACATTTTATAGCTCTTGGAAAGAAGCTATTCCTAAATCTATTTGCCTCACCTCAGTATTGTAAAAAAAAAAAATCCTACCCTATCCCATTTGCTCTTTAGGCTAATTTATATATGCTGATTTATTTATCATTTTATAGATCATGCTTACGGTACAAAAAAAATAAGACACTTTGGTTCGGTTTGGGAAAGTATCAGATGTGGCACAACATACGGTGACCTAATCCGGGTTTCATTTGCAATAGTGTATGTGTGTGTGAATCCCGGCCATGTGTATGCTCCCTCGCAGCATTTCCCCATAGGAAAACTACTGTATTTAAAACCGGCGGGAAAATAGAGAGCAGGTTCTCTAGTTCCCCGCCGGGATTCCCGGCAGTTTTCCTGATGGGAAAACTGCGAGGAAGCATACACACAGCCGGTTTTCGTGGCAGGAAAACCGGTTATGTGTACGAGGCTTAAGAGTATGGGTCTTGCATCTGTGAGAAATTAATCACAGAAAAATGTTTTTATGGTCAACTCATTGGTGCAGTTTTATTGACTGGACTCTCCCCTAAGCAAAGCTGTCATAATGTAGACAGCATGCATAGGCTCGTTAAAGTAGTGATCTTGTGCATACAGTATGTACTAACATATAATCAGCAGTCGCATCTCTTTTTTTGGTCTGGTCAAAAACCAAATCATACCAGCTTTGTTGTGTCAAGAACCGGCTTTACTGCATGCACCCCCTATGTTCCCATTCACGTCATAAAGTTTCTCTACTTAATCAAAAGTACTTATTAGTGATGGCCTAGATTCAGAATAATTACAACCTGGCTTACACCCAATATTAAGCCATAACTGGAAATACTGTACCTTGCCTGTGATTATGTAAGGCATAACGTAAATTCAGGGCATTGTGTGATGTAAAGTTTTAACAAGAATAACATGCTGTTTGTTGTATAATGCTGGCATTTAGGGACAGCTATGCTGTTGCCTAATAATGTCCTTCATTAAGGTGCAGATTAGTTTTATTGGTCTGCTGGTTGGTTATTTGGGGAACGAGTGATGATTTGGTGGAAAATTCTCTCTCCTGCATATACCATTACAGCATGTTGCAAGCATAGTTTGATATAGCTTTCATACGTATTCTATAAACCAGGGCATTCTTGTATTTGATAAAGCAGAATGATATGGTAGGATGGTGGTATGTAGTTCCAAAACATCTGGGGTGCCAAGGTTTGCTATCACTGATCTAGACAGTGGGGGCATAACAGGGCATGGGTGGAGGGGGTTAGAAACTGTGTAATAGAGGTTAAAAGGGTGTAATAAATTGTTGTGTTATGACTTGTATTCAGTAGATCTTCTCACATCTACAGCAATCGATACCTAATTTTACAGTAGATTATGGATACATTATATATTTCTTTTCAGTAAACACTTGTAGGGGTTAGGCCCATTTCACATGGTCTTTACTACAATCAGGTCCACTTGTCCGTTTTTCAGGCGGACTTGATTGGAAGCTTCATTCATGTCTATAGGGAGGCCGATGCCTCCAAGTCCGCCCAGGTTTAGAAACCAAAGTACGATGGATCCGAGGTAGCCTGATTGTAAATGGACATTTACATCCAGCAGCCCATAGACCCAACAGTGGTCTGTCACAGCCTGCTGTCAAGGTTTGGCCAAAAAAATGAATGAGCATGCATGTCCTAAAAGTTACAGCCATCCCATTCTGCTCTAATATAGCAGGAGATCTGCTTACAGATTCCCTGCTGAACAGAGCAGAGTGTGCCCATCTCAAAGGAACTTTTCGAGTTTTCAATCTGTCCTCTTCTTTTTTTTTTTTTTTTTTTTTTTTTCTATTGATGGTGGTCTAGAAGTTTTCCAATACTTGGGAATCGGCATTTAGGAAGTTTGGTACCAGTGTGTTTTTGTTTATATGTGGAGGCAGACGTCGCTATGCTAGGTAAGCTTCATGCACACTGGGCCTAATCACTTCAGCCCCAGAAGAACTTACCCCCCTTAATGACCAGGCCCTTTTTTTGTGATGCAGCACTGCGTCGCTTTAACCACTTCAGCCCCGGACCGTTTGGCTGCCAAGTGACCGGGCCACTTTTTGCGATTCGGCACTGCGTCGCTTTAACTGACAATTGCGCGGTCGTGCGACGTGGCTCCCAAACAAAATGCGCGTCCTTTTTCTCCCCACAAATGGAGCTTTCTTTTGGCGGTACTGTATTTGATCACCTCTGCGGTTTATTTTTTGCGCTATAGACAAAAATAGAGTGACAATTTTGAAAAATGGCAATATTTTGTACTTTTTGCTATAATATCCCCAATTAAAAAAAAAAAATCCTCAGTTTAGGTAAATGCGTATTCTTCTACATATTTTTGGTAAAAAGAAATCGCAATAAGCGTATATTAATTGGCTTGCGCAAAAGTTAGAGCGTCTACAAAATAGGGGGTAGTTTCATGGCATTTTTATTATAAAAAAAAAAATGTCTTGCTTATTATGCCGGCATTTTTAATTTTTTTTTCGTGACTGCGACATTATGGCGGACACTTTTGACACTATTTTGGGACCATTTATACAGCGATCGGTGCTAAAAAAAGGAACTGATTACTGTATAAATGTGACTGGCAGTGAAGGGGTTAACCACTAGGGGCGGGGAAGGGGTTAAGTGTGTCCTAAGAAGTGATTCTAACTGTTAGGGGGTGTGGCTTACTGTTCGCTGCTCCCGATAAAAGGGAGCAGACGATCAGTGTTGTGTCACCAGGCAGAACAGGGAGATGCCTTGTTTACAAAGACATCCCCCCTGTTCTGCCGTTCCGTGACCCGTTGGCGGGACACCAGCGTACATCGAGTCAGCGGGTCCCGCGGGCACGGTCACAGAGACAAGGCCAGATGAGGCATTTTTCAGGTGCTATTTTTAGCGCTAAAGAGCCTGAAAAACACCTTCAGTGTGAAAGGGGGTCTTAGAATGGAGACCCTAGGACCTAGACCAGAACTTATCCAAATTTGTAATCAAAACAAAAACATTTTATTTCCTCCTCAGAGCCCCTCTCCACATGTAGGAGAGAAACACGTATAAACACAATCCTGCCAGCCAGGTTCTCATTTACTCCCCCCCTGTGCTCAGACCAGTGAGAAAGGAACACATTTACAAACATACAGTGGACATGCACCGTCCATCAGCATTCCCTTGTTTGGTCCTTGGCCTGTGACCTTTGCATTGTTCCCTTTGTTCTTTGTCATTTACTTCATCAGAGAGTTGTCTGTAATTGGAACTAAAAGGTAATACCTCCGTGACTCTAGATCCCTACTTTGTGGCCTGATACCTTTCCACTATCTAATAGTTCCTCTCCGCATGGGCTTGTTTCCCTAAGGCCCCGTACACACGACCAAACATGTATGCTGAAACTGGTCTGCGGGCCAGTTTTAGCATACATGTTCGGTCGTGTGTAGGCGCGAGCGGGCCGAATTCCAGCAAACATTTGCCCGCCGGGCCTTTTCCCAGCGGGCAAATATTCCTGGACGTGTTTTAACCAGTTCCCGACCCCCTGCATGTACATATACGTCCACAATATGGCACGTACAGGCACATGGGCGTACATGTACGTCCTTGCCTAATAGCGGGTGGGGGGTCCGATCGGGACCCCCCCCCCGCTACATGCGGAGGTCGGGTCCGCTCGGGGAGCGATCCGGGACCACGGCGCGGCTATTTGTTTATAGTCGCGATCGCTCCCCGGAGCTGAAGAACGGGGAGAGCCGTATGTAAACACGGCTTCCCCGTGCTTCACTGTGGCGGCGCATCGATCGTGTCATCCCCTTTATAGGGAGACACAATCGATGACGTCATTCCTACAGCCACACCCCCCTACAGTTGTAAACACACACTAGGTGCACCCTAACTCCTACAGCGCCACCTGTGGTTAACTCCCAAACTGCAACTGTCATTTTCACAATAAAGAATGCAATTTAAATGCATTTTTTGCTGTGAAAATGACAATGGTCCCAAAAATGTGTCAAAATTGTCCGAAGTGTCCGCCATAATGTCGCAGTCACGAAAAAAATTGCTGATCGCCGCCATTAGTAGTAAAAAAAAAAAAAATTAATAAAAATGCAATAAAACTATCCCCTATTTTGTAAACGCTATAAATTTTGCGCAAACCAATCGATAAACGCTTATTGCGATTTTTTTTTTACTAAAAATAGGTAGAAGAATACGTATCGGCCTAAACTGAGGAAAAAAAATGTTTTTATATATGTTTTTGGGGGATATTTATTACAGCAAAAAGTAAAAAATATTGCATTTTTTTCAAAATTGTCGCTCTATTTTTGTTTATAGCGCAAAAACTAAAAACCGCAGATGTGATCAAATACCACCAAAAGAAAGCTCTATTTGTGGGGAAAAAAGGACGCCAATTTTGTTTGGGAGCCACGTCGCACGACCGCGCAATTGTCTGTTAAAGCGACGCAGTCCCGAACTGTAAAAACACCTTGGGTCTTTAGGCTGCATATTGGTCCGGGGCTTAACTGGTTAAAACCGTCCGCTGGAATCCTGCCCGCTCGGACATGTACGGTCGTCAGTACAGACCTACCGTACATGTCCGAGCCCCCGCCGTCCCTCGCATGCGTCGAATGACTTCGACGCATGCGCGGAAGCCTTTAAATGGCAGGCCCGCCCACGTCGCCGCGTCATCATCGCGGCGACGACGCGGACACGCCCCGTGTAGTGTTTACGCGCGGACTTCTGTACGATGGTTAGTACAACCATCGTACAGAAGCCCTCTGGCAGGCATGTACGGTGAAAACGGTCCGACGGACCGGTTTCACCGTACATGTTTGCTCGTGTGTACCCAGCCTAAGAGGTATGCCACTGGGTGTTCATCTTCCATTCATTTTCTGGGACAAGACGGTTCCCAGGCCATCAGGGGTATCTGTTTGTACAAGAAATTCTTGACTTAAGTTGGGGGTGGTTAATGTCTCCCTCCGCTCTCAGAATGCTCTCGGTTTCTCTTAACTCCATTTCACATTGCTCCTTTTGGTGGGATCAGTCAATGGAGCTGCTGTTGTAGCAGAGTTAGGCTCTTAAAATAATCTACATTCCCAGGAAGGGTTTTAATTTTTATTTTCCCCAATGGCTGAAGCCAACTTTTAATCTTGTGCATATCAATGATGTTTTACAGTTCCTCTAGGCATCTAACTGTGAGCACTGCTATACAGAATGCTCCAATGGAGTCTGAGGCAAGCTTGGCAAGAGCAACAAGCTGGCATGGACAAGGTTGCAGAGTTTCTGGAATCTAATGATGCCTTTTCTGAGTGTCCTACAGTACTAGGACATATTTGCCAACCAGTCTCTTTCTAGGTGTGCTTTCAGGACAGACTTGGTAAATGATAGCCTATGCTTCAAAAGGTCACATTTATAAGGCTTGTGTAATATGGGGCAGCTGGCAGCCACATGTCTTCGGCATCATGAGCACCTAATATACAATGTCTTTCCTGAAGAAGACTTTACTTTGTTTTTTTGCCCTATGCCATTTATACTTGGCATCCACAGTGTCTCACCTACCTCCTTTTAAAGGCCAGTTTACCCTTTGCAAAAAAAAGATTTTTTTTTTTCGAGGTTTACAGGAAAGCAGATTTTTCTGATTCCAGGGGTTACCGACTTTGAGGGAAGATCATTAACATGGTACTAGGTAGCAATATGTCAATCCACAAGGAAACCAGCTCATCAACACACTTTTGTTGGGTGTGTACCTAATGCATCACTGTATGTTAACCACTCGCTCTGAGCAGAATTGAGTAACCACTTATTTGCAAGGTGGCACAAATTGCACATCTTTGACCTGAAAGGCTTTTCCAGGGTCATATGCTGCACTTGGATGGACATGCTGACCATGAGGCTGGCTAGGATTTTTCTTTAGAACTTGGGATCAGGGTGGATTTGATTTAAATCACTAGTAAAAAGCTTGATTTTTTTTTTTTTTTTTTAAATCGACTCAATTTAAATCATAATGTTTAAAGAGGAACTGTCATCTCTGTCCCACAGAGGCTCCTCCTCTGACCCGCTGTTGACGCACCGACAGTCCCATTCACTTTAATGGGATGGCTGGTGATGCGGCAGTGACACAACAAGGTGAGTGGATGCTGCTAACAGGCGCTGCCATGATGGATCTGAAGTGACCGGTGCACTTTAAATATACAGACTTTTTCTTGCTGGTAGTTGGAATCTTTAATATTTGCAAACAAAACAAAGGTTTCCCATTTAGAATAGTAAGCTGTCGGGTTAGTAAAACGGATATAAGAACCGATTCAGCCACGTTGATGCTACTTAGAAATTGTGCTCATTCACTTGAAGTAGCGCAATTTCTAAGTAGCAAGGTCAGTGCAATTTCAGGTGCTACTTGATGGACATCTGTGTGGATTCATGCGCAGATGTCTTTTGAAGTCGCACCTGAAATGGACAAAAGTATGTTTGGGGAGACATGCATGCACACCATATACAATCCTGTCAGCTGGTGCCTAACATCTATTAAGACCAATGGACCGCTTTTGTATACCTCTTATACTAATAATACTACTGATGGTCAACAATATAAAATATGTAATATTACATATACAGTATGTGAGCTACATTTGTTTCCTTTTCAACTTGAATTTGAACTTGCCGACCTCCCACAGTACATTTACTGCGGGTCGGTGGCATCTTCAGGCAAACGACGTACCTGTATGGAATTTTGCCTGTACAAACACAGGGCGACGATGCGCTGTCGCAGTGGAATGTAGATCCCAATGCTTGGGCCCGATGATCATGTGATCGCAATGTCAACAAAGCTGTTATGAATCATTATGGTTCATAACAGCTTTGCTTTCTTTGGTTTTAATCTGCGATTGGCCCCCAGCTATCACATGGTACCTGGGCCAATCGCAGCACCCTGTACTGATAGCTGAAGCCAATCACAGCTCACTAATAGTCGCATCATATTTTGTGGACTCTAAGGCCCTGTACACACGAAGGACCGTTCTCATCGGTTAACCGATGAAGCTGACAGATGGTCTGATGTGCCTACACACCATCAGTTAAAAAAACGATTGAGTCCAACGCGGTGACGTAAAACGCGACGACGTGCAGAGAAAAATTAAGTTCAATGCTTCCAAGCATGCGTCGACTTGATTCGGAGCATGCGCAGGTTTTTAACCGATGCTTTTGCGTACTAACCACCGGTTTTGACCTATCGGTTAGGCCTCCATCATTTCAATTTTAAAGACAGTTCTCTTTTTTTGGACCGAAGGACAACTGATCGATGGGGCCCACACACGGTCGGTTTGGACCGATGAAACTGAACTTCAGTCCGTTTTCATCGGTTTTGTCCGATCGTGTGTACAGGGCCTTACTTTCCTACAGACTAAATCATGTAAACTTGTTGATTTGAAATGTAGCACAATATATTTGGGCTTAAATTTATGATGAAATTAGATTTGATTGGATATGCTTTATGACCAATTAGAAATAATTACATTTTTTCAATTTTTTGTTTTTCATTTTATATTTAAAAAAATGAAAAACCCAGTGTTTTTTTTATTTTTTATTTAAAAATAAATAAATAAAAATGTCACTTGTGTACAGTATCGTATGCCTGTGCAATTTCCATTTAAAGTAGCCGCAGTGCTGAATATCAAAAAAATGCCCTAGTTATGAAAGGGGCAAAACCTTCCAGGCCTTAAAGGGGTTGGAAAGGTACAATTTTTTTCCCCTAAATAGCTTCCTTTACCTCAAGCCTCGTACACACGATCAGTTCATCCGATGAGAACGGTCTGAAGGACCGTTGTCATAGGTTAACCGATAAAGCTGACTGATGGTCCGTCGTGGCCACACACCATCGGTTAAATAACTGATCGTGTCGGAACGCGGTGACGTAAAACACAACGACGTGCTGAAAAAAAATGAAGTTCAATGCTCCCAAGCATGCGTCGACTTGATTCTGAGCATGCGTGGATTTTTAAAGCAAGTTGGCTTTTTTAACAGATGGTTAAATAACCTATGGGGCCCACACACGATCGGTTTTGACCGATGAAAATGGTCCATCAGACCGTTGTCCTCTGGTTAACCTATCGTGTGTACGAGGCCTCAGTGTAGCAAGATATCAGACAGGTTAAGCACCTTGGATCCTAGGCCCAGGTTGTATACAACACTTTGGCTTTTCTTCAAGATGGTACATCTTGCAATGGTATATTGAATGAGGCAACCATCCCTATAACGCTTTCCCTGGTGGAGATTCGTGTGGGGGCCATCAGTATTGCATGCGATTGTGATCTCCTGTAACAAGAGATCATTTTTAGCTGGTAAGAGG
Source organism: Rana temporaria (assembly GCF_905171775.1). Classification (NCBI taxonomy): domain Eukaryota; kingdom Metazoa; phylum Chordata; class Amphibia; order Anura; family Ranidae; genus Rana; species Rana temporaria. The sequence continues at coordinate 245,090,700 of NC_053491.1, forward strand.
CAGTGTTTTATCAAGGTGGAGGATCTTTTCTATCCCCACTTTTCTGGATGCTGTGGATTTCATCTTTCACTTGGAGATTTAGAGCCTGAATATTCATTATATTTTGGGACTTTATCCATTTATGGATCATATCACTTTATGATGGACTGTATGTGACTTCACGGATCACTCGTTCACTCTACACATTAAGATTGATTTATATTTATGTGTTTAACTTATGTTAAACTTTATATAACTGTATATAATTTTTATGCATGTGTTGACGTTTCACTTATAGGTTCATCCTATTTATCACAATTTTTTTTTATTAGCGCAGCTTTTTTTTACTAATTTTCATACTGGTCCGTGTTCACTTGCCATATTGAGTCAGGTTCAGGGCACAGTTGGGTAGCCTGGGCCTTATTGGGTGTTTAAAGTGGATAGATGAAAATAACTCTTTATGTTCAGTTCAGGTGACGCCTTAACCAGCTGGACTGGCCAAACTTTTTTCTGTGCGTCAAATATTTATCCCACTGTTCAATCCAACCAAGCAACTTAATGATGTTTTATGATCAATCAATTCACCAGGAAACAAATTGCCTATCATTTTAATAAAAGTCAATCAGAAGGTGATAACTAATGCCCTAAAAACAAATCTTTTTTTAACAATTTGCTTAAAGGGGTAGTAAACCCTTGTGTTTTTTACCTTAATTCATCCTAAACACCTTGCAGTATCCAGCCCCCAGCCCCCGTTTTACTTACCTGAGCCCTGAATGTCCATGGGCGTGATCCCGCGTCACTCTCCCCACGGCTTCTTGGCTCTTCATTGGATATATTGATAGCCGCGCAGCCATTGGCTCCCGCTGCTGTCAATCAAATCCAGTGACGTGGCCGCCGGGGGACGGGGCCGAGTCATACACTCGTCGGCTATGAACACCGAGTGTATGACACTGGAGCACGCCCGCAAGGAACCCCCTCTGGGAATCTCTCTCCAAGAGGGTTAATCTGATGCGGGGAGGAGCCGTGGGACCCCAGAAGAGGACGATTGGGGCCACTCTGTGTAAAACAAATTGCACAGTGGCGGCAAGTATGACATGTTTGTGAAAAAAAACTGAACCCATAGTATCCCTTTAACGGAACATGATGCAGATAATGTTGGACTGAAATGTCAAGACAAACAATTTCTGCTTTCATTAAAATAAATCTAGTTTTCCAATGTACACTAATCAGATCAGACTCCATGCACACAGGACTTGTCTTGCGTAGGCAATAGTCTCATCACTTCAGAATCTTGATACTTTCTGCCATTTCTTTCCGCTATTGACTTTTATTTTCTGATGCATTCATTCTTATGATATGTTTCACTGACGTTTTCTCTGTGACCCAGTTTCTTGATTCTTAATCACCTTTGTGAGTAATGATTGGAACGCTTCAACTTTACCCACCCAAATTTTTCTGTTCCAAAATAGCAGTGCGCACTTTATCCAGCCTGCTTTGATATTACATAATTGTTTTTTATTAATGGCGTCAATTAACATCTACACACCGGTCTGCCAAACAAAATGAACAAAGTAGATTTCCACTACGTTAAACTCACTCCAGCCGTTCTTAAAGTGAACCTTCAGTCATTTTTTTCATCTTTCCATCTATTAAATCTTCTGCCCTTCTTGTTTTAACTTTTGCTAGAAAAACTTTTTTTTTTTTTTTTGGCAGTAAATACCTTTATACAGGCATACCCCACTTTTAAGTACACAATGGGGTTTATTTACTATTGCTGGAGAATGCAATATCAGGCTCACTCCTGCATAGAAACCAATGAGTTTCCAGATTTTATTACCAGGCTTACTTGAACAAGCTGGGGTAAGAAGCTCATTGTTTTTTTTGTTTATGTAGAAGTGAGCCTGATTTTGCTCTCCAGCGATGGTAAATAATCCCCATTGTGTATTTAAAAGTGGGGTATGTCTGTATTGTTTGATAATAAGCCTAGGCTTATGATATCATGCACAACTCTCTCGCTCACTCTTGTGAGTTTGCCAGGAAGGGAGAGGGGTGAGTCATAGGAAACCAATGAGAGCTGCAGAGCTGGAGGTGTGTCTGTGTAAATCCAGGAAGTGAACAGGCAGCAGCTTCAGCTGCCCACAGTTAAAATGGATGCAGCCAGACTCAGTGGAGGGAGATTTCTGCAGCATATTTGGCCAGTACAGAATCACAGTATATATAAAATAAGTGGTTGGAGGGAAGCTTCAGAATGGCAAAGATGTTTTTATTACAACTTGTGTAAACAGACTGCAGTTCCTCTTTAAATGTGGAAGGAATTAATATTTGGTCTACTGGTTCTATACGCATTAAGATATTTATCTGCAAATTCCCACTCTTTAGCATAGTACAACAATAAACTGTGTTGTTGTGGAATAAATTTACATTTAACATGTTATACCAGTAAAAATGTAGCTAACCGGTTTCATAAATGTCAGTTCTATGTCACTGGTATTGTTCTGTGTAATTTGTTTTCAGTCTCTGCACATATTCAGCATTCACATACACAAGATGGTTATACTTGTGCTGATAACTGTCCTTGCAGTATAAAATGATCACAATGTATAAAAATATCATTCATAATGTGATAACAATAGTAGGAATCAAATGCCTGTTATTGATTACTAATTGTACATCAAAAATGGTTTTCTGTGGTCAGCAATCACAGCAGACCCTTCTTATACATATTTTCTTTAACATCTATTAAAACTATTTTGTCCGTAGGCTGGCCATATACGGTTAGAATCTCGGCCAGTTCAGAAGGAACCGGCCGAGAGTCGAACTATTATGGGGCAGATCGAGCGATCTACTTGGGTACAACCAGCCTGCTGGATTGGCTTAGAGTATCGCAAATGGCTGCTATAGGCGCTGGCTGTATTCACTGTCTTTTTCCAGCTGGGACAGATCTAGCTCCCCGTCAGACAAAGACAATGGCCTGGCAGGAGGGATTCCCGCATTAACACTCTGATGGGGGGAATCAAGCTAATTCCTTATTTGCAACCCATTGTTGCAGGAAAGAAATTTGCAACATGTATGGCCAGAGTTAGTGCTGCTAAATGAGGTCGCAGCTACAGTGGGGAAAATATTGGGCCAAATTCTCAAACGCCGCCTAACTTAACTTTCAGCAGTTAAGTTACACAGGCGTTGAATTTCTACCTAAGTGCCCGATCCACAAAGCACTTACCTAGAAATTTCAGGCCGTGTAACTTAAGTGCCTCCGTCGCAAGGCGGTCCTCCTCTCCGGGGGGCAATTACAAATTAAATGAGGCGCGCTCCGGCCGTACTGCACATGCGTGTGATGTAATTTTCCCGACGTGCATCGCGCGAACGTAATTTACGCCGGGCTTTGTGGATTGCGACGGGTGAAAAAAAAAATACGCGCCGGAGAAAAAAATTCAAATTTAAAAAAAAATCGCGGCGATCGGAAAAAAGGTCTGGTTTTACATGGTGTACTAACTTTACACATTGTAAAACCAGCCCTAATTTAACGCGTGCAAATCGTAACTTATGCAGAAAACACAAAGCTTAAATGCTTTGTGGATCTGCTTAAGTACTCATTTGCATACGCTAGCCGGCATTTCGACTCGAAATGCCCCCAGCGGCGGATGCGGTACTGCATCCTAAGATCTGACAGTGTAAGTGTCTTACAGATGTTGGATCTTCTGCCTAACTTTGGAAAAATCCTTTTGAGGATCGTTTCCAAAGTTAGCCACAGGGATACGCAGGCTGAACAGCAGTTCCGCCTGCGTATCTCTTTTGTGGATTTGGCCCATTATTTCCCCACTTACAAAGAAATTAAGGATCTATCATTTTTATCATAGGTGTATATTTTTTTTTTTTTTTTTTTTTTTTCAATTTAATCTTTATTTTATTTTTAAACAAGTAAGCAAGATACATTTCCTAAACATCATACATAATCTGATATCCATCTCTATCTGCTAAATATTATTCCATAGTATACGATACACTATTGATATATTTAATAACCTCCTTCCCCCCTGAAACCTTACTGGTATTACTTCAAATCTGATCCCTTAATCCTTACTCAACACACAGCTGGACCGCAAACCCCCCCCCCCCCTCCTCCCAGACCCGCACCTCGGACTATTTTATATTTACACTGTATCCAAAACCTTTCTTCATTTCATGTGTAGGTGTATTTTAAATGAGACAGAATATCAACCAAAAATCCAGAAACTGCATTAAAAACAAATGCTGCAGCTCAGTGAGTAAAATTAAGTATTTGATCTCCAAGCAAAAAATGACTCGGTACTTGTTGGAGAAACCCTTGTTGGCAAGCACAAGGTAAGACGTTTCTTGTAGATGGTTACAAGGCTTGCACACATCTCGGAAGGGATTTTGGTCCATTCTTCTTTACAGATCTTCTCTAAATCCTTAAGGTTTCTTGGCTGTATCTTGGCAACCCAAAGTTTCAGCTCTATCCATAAATTGTCTATAGGGATTAATATCTGGAGACTGACTAGGCCACTCTATGACCTTTAATGTGCTTCTTGAGCTACTCGTTTGTTGCCTTGGCAGTATGTTTTGGGTCATTGTCATGCTGAAGACCCATCCATGACCCATCTTCAGTGTTCTGGCATAGGGAAGAAGGTTTTCATCCATGATTTTATAATATATGGCCTCGTCCATTGGCTCCTCAATGTGGCAAAGTCGATATGTACCTTTTAGCAGAGAAACCGAAGTGTTGTAGCCACGCCCAACTCATTTCGTTAACGAGATGATGTCATCTATGACTAAACTAGTTGGGCTACGACGCTTCGTCATTACGCATGGTTGCTGACCGGGCGGTTGAGTTCGGTGCAGCCACACAGCCTGCTGCTTTTTGGGGAGCAAATGTATTTATTTTTTACTGCTGTTTGCAAGTTTTTTTAAACCTATTGTCCAAGGATTTGCTTGGTGTGCTTTCAGTTTGCAAGTTTTACGTGTTATTTTTTGAATAAATGTCTTTTATGGGTTATGTTATGGGCGTATTTGCTTTTTTTATTTTTAATCCTGCTGATGAACCATCCCTGACTGGATCACGTTTGGCGCTTGGGAGTTTTCCTTCATAAGGAGATGTATTGTGCATTTGACTATATTATATGGTGGTCCACAGGGTCCGGTAAGGGGCTTTAATACTTTGGTATCACCTGGTGGTGGAAGCACTTCAAATTCTGATTGTGGGTACACTGGTGGAGAAAGTGAATCGTGGATGTTTTTGTTTGCTTTGGACTTTCTTGTGTCACATATATTTTTTCCTTTTTAGCCCTTGTGAATGGACACTCATTTTACATATTTGGTGTGGTTTCTTTATACACGGTTTTTCACCTTATACGTTTGACTGTACATGTGCCTTTTTGAGGGGAACTCGTCATGTTTGGATGCTGACTATGACTCTAAGAACACTATATCCCTACAGTCAAGCACAGAGGTGGAAACCTAATGCTTTGGACAGGGCTGTGGAGTCGGAGTCGGAGTCAGGGGAAATTTTGGGTACCTGGAGTCGGAGTCGGCAAACAATGCACCGACTCCTACTAAATTTAGATAAAAAAAAGCAAGTTTAAATGTCCCAATTCACAAAAAGTTATAATTAATGACTTCTCTACTGTAAAAATAAAGACCAATGCATGAATAAAATAATAAAGTCTGACTTAAGAGCCTCTATGAAAGAGGATCTGGCAGAGGCAATTCTCTTCCTTAGAACTCTACATTGAATTGATTTGCATTTGCTAAGCCTATAACTACATTTCAAGATTAATATAAACCATTTCTAGGTTTTACAGATTTTGTTTTTGGTTCATTATAGATAAGCTTTGTTTTTGTTCTAAAACAACCAAATAATGTGGTTTGTATTTTTGAACTGGTAAAGATCCTGTTCCTGATGTTTATGCCTGCTGCTACTATCCAGCCACTTGATTGTTTTCATTGTGTTTGTCTTTTGCTTAAACTGTGCAATACAGTAGACTGTTGGCTTCCCAGCCAGTAGTCATGTGGTAGGTTGCGTTTCTTTCCCTCAAGGAATGTATAAAATACATTTGCATATTAATACAGAGGAGTCGGAAGTACATAAAACTGAGGAGTCGGAACATTTATCTACCGACTCCACAGCCCTAGCTTTGGAGCGGTTTCTCTCCTAAAGGTACAGATAGACTTTGCTGAATTGAGGGGCCAATAGACGGGGCCATGTATTGTAAAATCTTGGATGAAAACCTTCTTCCCTATGCCAGAACACTGAAGATGGGTCATGGGTGGGACTTTCAGCATGACATTGACTTAAAACATTCTGCCAATGCAACAAGGGAGTGGCTCAAGAAGAAGCACATTAAGGTCACGGAGCTGAAACTTTGAGTTGCCAAGCGACAGCTAAGAAACCGTAAGGATTTAGAGAAGATCTGTAAAGAGTGGACCAAAATCCCTCCTGAGATGTGTGCAAACCTGGTAAAAAACTAAAAGAAACGTTTTACCTTTGTGCTTGCCAACAAGGGTTTCTCTGAGTACGAAGTCATGTTTTTGCTTGGGGATCAAATACTTAATACACCCACTGAACTGCAACTCCATTTATATTGTGTTTTTTCTGGATTTTTGGTTGATATTCCGTCTATCATTTTAAAATACACCTATGATAAAAATTATTATAGACGCTTTATTTCTTTGTAAGTGGGCAAACTTGCAACATCTGCAGAGGAGAAAATAATTCCCCCTCCCCCAAACTTGCAACATCTGCAGGGGATCAAATAATCCCCCCCCAAACTTACACCATCTGCAGGGGCTCAATTAATCCCCCCCCCCCCTGCATCGGCTGTTTCTTGGTTACTTTAAACAGAAGCTATAAGAGGCAGAGTTATATTTTACCATAATGGCACTAATGGTCAAGTACCACTGCCTAGGACAGCGAGTTAGATGGCGTAACACTGAAAATGGTCAGCACTAAAAGCTGCTGAATACAAAGGTCAGACAGCAAGCTTACTCTGCAGTGTCTTTTAGTAGTGAGGAGTTTTTCTACATGCTGTTGAACTTTTTGTGATGAATTATTCCTGGTACACACTATCGTGTGTGTTTTTTGTTTTTTTTTCCGTTGAACCCAGCAGGGTGAATAAAAAAATACTGAGGTGCTTAGGAGCCACTGTACTGACAGTCCGATATTGGTACAGAGATCTCAGCTGAGCTATTATGTTCTGTACGTTATTGTCCCAGAACACACCGGTCAGCGCTGGCAGCCATTCGTTCCCCAAGCTGTTCGGCTGGCTTCTGTCTGACAGGCTGGTGTACACACAGGCTGAATGTCGTGGATTTCTGACTGAAACTGGCCAATATTTGGCCCGTGTGTACAGGGTTTTAGAATTTAGGAAGGAGTGCTGAAGGGAGAAAGTGGATTTACAATACAGAGACCTCTGCTGATTAGGGACAGAATGCAGGGTTTCAGTAAACGCTCTTAATACAAATTTTGTGGCTTTTTGATTCATGTGTGGTCTATCAGGTGGCAACAGGCTCTCTTTTTAAAGCGGTGGTTCTCAACTCCTGTCCTCAGGACCCACTAACAGGCCAGATTTGAAGTATTACCTTGGGGAGATGCAGACTAGAATACTTCAATCACTGAGCAGCAAATGCTATCGCCTGTGACGTATTTCAGTGATCTTGCAAACCTGGCCTGTCGGTGGGCCTGAGCACAGGAGTTGAGAACCACTGCTTTAAAGTGTGTGTGTGTGTGTGTGTGTGTGTGTGTGTGTAAAAATGCAAGTACACAATAATGCCTATTTGTCAGGCATCCAATGAGTTCTTGACCTTCTGTTTCACTGACGACACAGAGATTCTGCTTCACTGAAATCCAAAGCTGTGTTTTAACCTCTGTCTAGCTAACTCCTAAATGACGGAGCACTTCTCTCTCTTCATTTCTATAACCTAAGGGGGGGAGTGTTCTGTAGTTCATCAGTCTTGGCAAGTGTAAAAATTTTAGGGTGCCACAGGTCAGTGCAAATTCAGTAAATGATAATTAAAGGAACACTAAATATTTGTTTTTCTATTGGATCAATTGATTGCTGTAAGCTAGAGCATTTAAATATCACTTACCTCATTTTTTCTTTTGACCTCCAAAATACAGTAATCCAGGTTTGAAAATGCCATTTCCTGTCACTCCTCTTCTTGCTTTCCACCAGCATCTGAGCCGTTTTGCATGGTGGAAAGCAGAATGTGCTCACCCCCTCCCTATGACTACAGCCCTGCGTGAAGATGCTCTCTTATCCCTCACAGGCATGGAGGCTAAGCCTAATGGGAACTGTAGTTCCCATTAGGCAGTGATGTAGCAAGAATGAATGCGCACCGCAAACCAGGAAGTCAGTGAGAATAATGATTCAGGAATGACGGAGGTGAATAAAACGGCTCAATTTCAACAGTTATCAAACTAGTTATAATGCAAAACATTACTTTTTACTTTATCAGCTACTGTCAGACTTTAATTTAAGAGGAAAATATTTTTGTCTTTACAACCCCTTTAATCTTGGTGAAAAGTCGCAAGACAGACACATTTTGGGGGCTTATTCTCCCCCTTTTAATAGGGTTGTCCATGTATTTGTACTTTTTAGTGACTCGTGTATAAGGTCTTCTATTGATGCAAACTTTTATCCAATGTTTAGTAAACCATATTTATGCACAGTTCACAATTTTTAGATACAGGCGGTCCCCAATTACAAACAAGGTTTGTTCTGTTTGAATCTCATTTGTAAGTCGGAATAGGTACATTTTGTAAGTTCCAGCCAAAAAACTATTTTTAAGCTTTTTGGATAGCATAGCGAAGGTTAACACCCCTGTAACATTTGTTTTGCTGTCCGTGCCCATCTTTAGAAGATTTCACCTCACTTTCTGCCCCAATGACAATTGGATTTTGAAAATGTTAGGTTGTTGTGAAAACAAGGATTGATGATAAAGCTTTAGTGGACTCCTTTTTCCCATAATAACACTTACAGAAGAGAATTTCCCTTCCTAGGGGTAGATTTCCTCTCACTTCCCGTTGTCTCCTTCCGTTTGTAAGTAGGAGTCGTTTCCTGATCAGTACCCCTGAGCAGTGATTTTCTCTTTCAGGAGCCGTTTGTAACTTGGGGACCACCTGTATTCTTATATGATTTTGTGTCGTCTTGCCCCCAAACGCATTGAATTTGCCTTCTGACTTTTTCCAAGATTAAGTATTATTAGACTTTCATGCTTTCGTATAATTCTGAAATGTTTTTTAAGTGGATTAAAATGGGGCATGTGCATTGAACTGCCAAAGCTTTATATAGACATAGAAAACTTGGGGCCAGTTAAGAATATAAATGTTGAATTCAGTCACATGGAGACCTGAGCTAAAATGATGAACATCTGGCCAAATAAGACTCTGGACCACATTTTATAATCTCAAATGAGTATCTCCCCCCCCCCCCCCCCAAATGCCTCCATTTGCTTTTTAACTACAGTATTCTCTTAATTTTCAACATTTTTCATATTTTGAGATTGTTGAACTTTGAGACTAAATCGCACATGATCCTAGAGCTGTTGTAAGCTCTGTCACGCTACAGACCTTCAGACTGTGTAAGCCATAGTGGATTTCCTCATGAATGTTGACAATCGTCTTTCTGTGGATTAGGGCTGGTGAACATGGCTATACTCGGCTCTTTCCCACCTTGGTCATCTTTGTTAAAAAAAAGTAGATAGAGAACCATTTTCTGTTCCAACGCTCTTTTTGCTGTGTGCACACCCATCTTCATAAACTAATATCAATATGATATGGGCAAAAAACCTTGAAGGTTCAACTTTTAATGATTATCTCCTAATATCCTACTAAAAATATATATATATATACATATATATATATATATATATATATATATATATATATATATATATATATATATATATATATATATATCATTTTTTATTAACAAATTTTGCAATAGTGTCAGCCTTTTGATTTTCTCTAATCCTACACAGTATTTGCAGTTTTGATGTAATGGCATTCCTGGTCACCACTACCTCTTTGGACTTGGAGCACACTTGTCATTGTCACCTCAACCATTAACCTCCTGGTTGCTAGTAGATATATCCTGCTGCACTACTATATATCCTCATCATCTAGTAAAGAATGTAAATGGTTCTAAACCGATGCAAGCATTGTTATCTGACTCCATGTCTATTGATCGTGATCTTGCCCAACAAGACCTTATTCTTCAGTGGCCCTAGCCATTACTTGGTAAAAAGCACTATCTTCAGGTTGTTAATATTTGCAGGTTGCCCATTTAAATCCAGGACATGGGTGAGCAGGCAGCCCACACATCTGTGTTCTAGGTAGGCATATTTAATTTAAATGCTTGTATCTGTTTAGAATGGTTTATATTACTACTGAGTATAAAACAAACTCTTCCAATTGGTCTAATCTGTAATGTTTTGTTTTCTCTTGCAGTGTTAATGAACTATATGTAGATGATCCTGATAAGGAGAGTGGGGGTAAAATAGATGTAAGACTGAACATCAGCCTGCCCAACCTCAACTGTGACTGTAAGTATTTTGCCATTAAAGTCTAATGAATGGTTTGGGGCTTCTCTGCAGACTTCTAAATAATTATTCCAGGCAAGATAGGAAGCCTTTTCAACTAAACCATTTAAGCTGGTCATAGATGGTTAGAATCTTGGCCAGTTCAGCAGGATCTGGCTGAGATTCTAACCATGTATGGGCAGGCTGAATGTACCCAAGTTGATCGATTGATCAACTTTGGTACATCCAACCTGCCAGACTTTTCATGCCATTACCGCTAGCGGCTGTTATAACCACTATTATTCACTGTGTTCTCTCTCTCAAACTCTCACACACACCCGCCAGGAGAACAAAATGGGATGGGAGAGAGGGATTTCCCCCATCAACACGCTCAGTGTTTGTTTTTTATTTTTTTATTTTCTTTCTTTCTTTCTTGCAACCACGGGTCTGTGGCCGGCTTTGCTTTACCATCTTGAGTGCATGAATATCATCAGTCTTGAATTAGGCTTTGATAAAACCCACAACCCTTAAAACTACTGTTTGTGTACAGGTGGGATCTAAAGGGCTGTACACACGATCGGATATTCCAACAACAATTGTTGGAATTTTCGACAACAAATTTTGGCTGTGCATGCTCTCAAATTGTCCGACAACAAATGTGTTACGTCAGGTTATCCGATCGTTTGTATACACAAACCCGTCGGACTAAGTCCAAAGTACAAACACTCATACTCCAAACCAATGCTAAACATCAGACAACAATAGCAGAAGTTGCCCAAAGGGTGGCGGTAAAGAGCTGGAAAACCACGTAGTTTGGTGTATGTTGGCTGAAAATGTTCTGCCGTCTGTATGCACAACAAGTTCACGGACAACGCCCTTCGGACAAAAATCCACGGATTTGTCCGATCGTGTGTATGAGGCTTTATACAGGCTAATGAGCTGACACTTAAATGGCTAAAGCGTCACTGTTCCTGTGATTGACGTTTTGTACACATGGAGAGGGAGAGACTGACTTGTTGTCTAAATGTCATTGGTTTGGTTTTTCTATGTAACTTTGTATTTATATTGTTTTTCAGTAGTGGGCCTGGATATTCAGGATGAAATGGGCAGACATGAAGTTGGACATATTGATAATTCCATGAAGATTCCCCTCAATAATGGCAATGGCTGCCGGTTTGAAGGACAGTTTACTATAAACAAGGTAAGCTGCTTCTGTCTCTAGTGGTTGTTTTCATATATTTATCTTGCAAACACGTTGTTTGCATACCTTGCACAGAGTTTGCATGTTCTCCCTGTTTCTGAGTAAGTAGGCTAATTGGCCCCAGTATGTGTGTATATATGAATGTGAGTTGGGGACCTTGGATTGTAAGCTTGTTGAGGGCAGGGATTCCTCTATCTAAGGAACTATCTATCTACTTATACACACAGTTGTGCTGATAAGTTCATATACCCTACATACCCTGGCAGAATTTGATTTCCTGTCCATTTTTCAGAGATATGAATAACGCAAAAACATTTCTTTCACTCATGGTTAGTGTTTGGCTGAAGCCATTTATTGATCAACTGTGTGTGCTCCTTTTTTAAATCATAATGACAACAGAAATGACCCTGATTAAAAGTTTTCAAGTTTAGATTTTGGCCTGATAACATACACACAAGTTGACACAAAGGGGTTTGAATGGCTATTAAAGGTAACCATCCTCACTTGTGATCTGTTTGCTTGTAATTAGTGTGTGTATAAAAGGTCAATGAGTTTCTGGACTCCTGACAGACCCTTGCATCTTTCATCCAGTGCTGCACTGACGTTTCTGGATTCTGAGTCATGGGGAAAGCAAAAGGATTGTCAAAGGATCTGCGGGAAAAGATAGTTGAACTGTATAAAACAGGAAAGGGATATAAAAAGATGTCCAAGGAATTGAGAATGCCAATCAGCAGTGTTCAAACTCTAATCAAGAAGTGAAAAATGAGGGGTTCTGTTGAAACCAAACCACAGTCAGGTACACTAACAAAAATTTTAGCCACAACTACCAGGAAAATTGTTCGGGATGCAAAGAAAAACCCACAAATAACTTCAGGTGAAATACAGGACTCTCTAAAAACATGTGGTGTGTCCATTTCAAGATACACAATAAGGATTCACTTGAAGAAAGGTGGGCTGCATGGCCAAGTTGCCAGAAGAAAGCCATTACTACGCAAATGCCACAAAGTATCCCACCTACAATATGTCAAACAGCACAGAGACAAGCCTCAAACCTTCTGGCACAAAGTCATTTGGAGTGATGAGACCAAAATTGAGCTTTTTGGCCACAACCATAAACGCTACATTTAGAGAGGAGTCAACAAGACCTAAGATGAAAGGTACACCATTCCTACTGTGAAACATGGAGGTGGATTGCTGATGTTTTGGGGATGTGTGAGTCACAAAAACAAGGGAAATTTGGTCAAAATTGATGGCAAGATGAATGCAGTATGTTGCCAAAAAATATTGGAGAAACATTTGCATTCATCAGCTAGGAAGCTGCGCATGAGACATACTTGAACATTCCAACATAACAATGATGCAAAACACAAGGCCAAGTCAACCTGTCATTGGTTACAGCAGAATAACGTGAAGGTTCTGGAGTGGCCATCCCAGTCTCCTGACCTCAATATTATTGAGCCACTCTGGGGAGATCTCAAACGTGCAGTTCATGCAAGACAGCCCAAGAATTTACAGGAACTGGAGGCTTTTTGCCAAGAGGAATGGGCAGCTTTACCATCTGAGAAGATAAAGAGCCTCACCACAAATACCACAAAAGACTTTATGCTGTCATTGATGTCGAATGGGGAAATACACAGTATTAAGAACTGGGGTATGTAAATATTTGATCAGGGTCATTTGGGTTTTTGTGTTATCATTCTCTCAAAAAAAAAAAAAAGAAATCATACATTTTGCCAGGGTATGTAAACTTATGAGCACAACTGTGTGTGTGTGTGTGTGTGTGTGTGTGTGTGTGTGTGTGTGTATATATGGATGTGTAACATTGGGGATCATTGGCACTCGTGGTAGATTTATTTTTCAGTGATTCAAGCCAGTCTGGAACTATATTTTAGAGCAGGGATCCTCAAACTACGGCCCTCCAGCTGTTGCGGAACTACACATCCCATGAGGCATTGTGAAACTCTGACATTCACAGACATGACTAGGCATGATGGGAATTGTAGTTCCTGAACAACTGGAGGGTCGTAGTTTGAAGACCCATGTTTTAGAGCATTTGAGCCCATTTTTATTAAAAGGCAAATAAAAGTCTAACAGGGTTCCCACGGAATGGTTCTTCTCCAGGAAATGCTAGCCTACCTGGGTCTTAAGCTCTTACTCAGCTTTATTTGCAGATCCTCTGCTCTTTATGCTGGTCTTACCGACCATGGGTGCTTCTGTGCCGCCACTTTACTCTAGCGCCCACGAGGCGTTTACTGCCTCTTGCAGTCACACACGTTCTGGCTGCCTCCTGCAGTCCCTCTGACTCCTGGAGAGTTAATGGGGGTCCTCCTGACTCCCCATGCACAGACCTCCTGTCTGTTGCTCCATTATAAGGGCTGTGCTCACCTGAGAACAAGTCTTGCTGGTCATCTACAAAACCTGGACACAGGATTGGAGATCCCATCCCACCCAAGATCATATGGAATCTCCAAACTAAAGAGCCCCATGCCGGAATACCAAAACCTGGGAAAGCAGTTTTCTCCAGTCCACATCTATGTGCACACCCTGTGTCCCCCAAACTACCAATTTTTACAGTGACGGCATCTCCTAATATATATAATGTGTGTGTCAAGCACTGCATAAATTGACAGCGCCATTGTAGGTACCTGTAATAAATAAATCAAAGCTTTTGCTATGTTTTTACACTTTTTTTATTTTTTTATTCTTCCAGCAGCAGGGCTCAGGTTCAATGCCACAACCCTGTCTTCTTACCATACTGGTTTAATTTACAAGCCATATAATTATACTATTAGTTAAAATTCTGCAGCAATTAGATGTTCTTGCATTCTCGACATAATCACCTTTTGAGTTCAAGTTCACATTTGTTGATGATGACATATGCGTAGGATGGTAAATTATGTATGGATGAGCTGCCTAGTATACGTAGCATTTGTATATAGGTTATGTGAAAGCCTATGGCATAATATGGGTGGGCCAACAACCGTAACAAAACAGCTTTACAACACCCTGTAGAAACTGCTAGTCTATGTTCTAATAGCTTGAAGAGTTGGCATGTTTACAAAACCATACATAATTCTCTCCAAGCATAAGTAAATACAACCCACTCTACCGGGGGAATCGTTTTATTCCTCGCACACATCTGCATATTTTGCTCAAAATTACTCTACTAATCTTTAAACTCCAACGCAATTATATATTTTCTGAAGCCAGAGAGACCCTGTTTAATAAAATCGTGGTAGTTGCAATTTGTTTATCACATGATATTTCAGCAACTGTTAATCAAATGCATATTCTAAGGAGACAAAAACGCTAACAAATATTTTTTTAGCGCTAACAGTATGATACCCAATTTGTAAAATATGAAAGGGGTTCTGTTGATTAAAAAGATATAAAAAAAGGAAAAAATATGATACCCAGAATTCTCTATAGGTGATGCTTTAAAGGTCTTTGAGTACAACCAGTCTGAGGGATTTTACATGCAATTATTTCTAGCAAGCGTTCTAGCCACTAGCAACAATCGATGTGTTCTCCCAGGAGGGATTGCCCTGTCTGCGTTGATGGGGGAGTTGAGCGATTTTTTTTTTCCCTGTCTTTCTTTCCTGGAACCCGTGTTTACAGGAAAGCAAATCGCTCCGTCTATGGCCAGCTTTACTCTTTCCAAAACTGAACTATTTGCCTTTAAATATACTTTAAGGCATAGTTGACACTGTACTGCCTAGAGAGGTGCATTTACTGATTAAGTGGCTATTCTATGTGCCTTTATGCCTTAGAAAATTACGTTTTTTTTTTATTATTACAAATCCATAAAGAAAATAGATAGCAGTCTATGCTAATAAGGTGTTTAAATCTGTCATTTTAATATTGCTTAATCATGTCTTTGTTATTAGGTGCCTGGAAACTTCCATGTGTCCACACACAGTGCTACAGCTCAGCCACAGAACCCTGACATGAGTCACTTCATTCACAAGCTAAGTTTTGGTGACACTTTACAGGTTAGTATGTTGTATAAACTCAAAACTGGTAATTAAATTAATTTATTGTAAATTGCTGGTTCAAGAAAGGGTGCTCCTTTTAAAAAGTCCTATTCATCTGTCATGGTTTGCCATCTCATTTTTCCCCATGATTCAGACTCATGATGCCACCACAGTAGTGTGACGGAGAAAACATATTAAAGCGGAGGTCCACCCTAAAAAGAAAAAAAAAAAATGACACAGGCTCCAAAAAATTACAACATTTTTTATTTTTATTTTTTATACTAAACAGAAATGGCTGTTGCTAGGCAGATCGTCCTAATCTGCCACTTCCAATTCCGCGGTGATAGTCTCTCTTCTCCTCGCGTTGTCTTCTGGGACCTGTGTGTGTCCCCATGAGAACAGCTGCCCAATCACAAAGCACCGCGTGACTCACGCATGCCCAGTAGTAAACGCGCAGTGAAGCCGCAAGGCTTCACTGCCTGTTTCCCTTCCTTCGGATGGTGCCGCCGCCACCTGTTATGAGGGACGGATCGGCATTGGGTGGCCAACACCGCGGGCACCCTGGATAGGTAAGTGTGCTGATTAAAAGTCAGCAGCTACAGTGTTTGACATTTTATATTTTCAGTAAAGACACACAAACTGCACTTCTTGTCTGAATTCTGTGTGTAATGATAGCCAATGTTTGCTTGCTGTAGGATGGAAACCTTTTTGTTTTCCAATGTCTTGTTTGTATTCAAGTCGGCCATAGATGGTTCAACATTTGACCGGTTTACTAGGAACTGGCCGAATTTCCATCCATCTATGTGTAGGCTGGTTGTACTGACATTGATCAACTTCAGTACAACCAGGAGGACATTACCACTCTTAAAGTGGCCATACACTATGTAGCGCTACCCCCTCAGGAGCCACTGATTGATTTGGGATCAGCATATTAAGTGACCTCTATGTGTTGTCTAGGGGCGGAGGTAGTGAGTAGAGCAATAAGCGAATGTCCAATTCGTAGATAAGGTTTTCTGAATGCTTTATTTCTTGGCCCAACACGACCAACATCAATTGGCGTAAAATGAAGGTTGGATGGCCGCACTCCAAACCAAACAGGTGTCTTTATTTAAACGAACAGCAAAAAGATACCAGATCACAGCAACAGAAACAGGAGGATAACCGACGTTTCGCACTGACTTAGTGCTTATTCATGGCTATCTCTAGCCATGAATAAGCACTAAGTCAGTGCGAAACATCGGTTATCCTCCTGTTTCTGTTGCTGTGATCTGGTATCTTTTTGCTGTTTGTTTAAATAAAGACAACCTGTTTGGTTTGGAGTGCGGCCATCCATCCTTCATTTTACGCCAATGCTTGCCTAGTGCACTGCCAGCACCCTTGGAATCCTACACCTGTGTATGACCCTATAGCAGACCCACCTTGAGCGGTGATTTTCCTTCTTCTACGACCAACATCAACTTGAGGTAGACAGAAAAGTTTGATGAAGTAAAGGAACTTTGCGGTATCAGGCCTTGGATAGAAGGAAAGCAATCCTGCTTTCTGCAGTAATACAGTTCATCGCCACTCTAGCCAGAGTGGGTGAAGTGCCCCCAGACAGACCTCTGCCACAGGCCTGGCAGCCAGAGTGCCACTTTAAGGTTGCTGAGAAACGGGCCTCTGCCACAGACTTGGCTCTGATTAGATTAGGATGCCAGATGAAACCTCTGCCACAGGCTCAATGCTGACAATGTGAACAGCAGAGCGAATCCTCCCAATAAATCACGTCAGGGTCACCGGTTGACAGTGTGAGTGTACCTGTCAATGCTCCGGTCACCAGATCCACGATGGTTCGTTCAAGCCCTTTTGGATAACCTGACTCCGGGTTCTCCTCAAGCCGATCCCCCACCGAACGGCATACTGCCCGAGATCTCCTCAGTAGAAGGGAGACCCATTAAGTCACTGGGGCCCCTTTGTGGCATCAGTGGCTCCAGGCCAGTAGGGCCCAGAGTCTGGAACTCCGCGTTGCGCGCGACCCCAGACCAGGTAGGCCATAGTGGTGGGGCCCGCGATGTGCGCACACCCTAAAGGTGGGTGCCGCACCTGGAACCCGCAAAGAACCAAGAACAATGGACTCCGCCACAGAAATACCCACGCACAGCGAGGCTCAACTCCTCTCATTG
Source organism: Rana temporaria (assembly GCF_905171775.1). Taxonomy (NCBI): domain Eukaryota; kingdom Metazoa; phylum Chordata; class Amphibia; order Anura; family Ranidae; genus Rana; species Rana temporaria. Next base: position 245,108,549 of record NC_053491.1, read on the forward strand.
GCTGCTGGGAAGAAGTTGCTCCGCCTGGATCCCCTCTGGTGCCATCTGCCGTCCAAAGATGAAACCGTATCTCTGGACACACAGACTGACCCACAGGACAATCCAGAATTTGGCGACAGCCAAATTTAACACAATCAGGAATGAGAGCAACTTACCTCTCTCATTCTCCCACTAACTTTAGCGTAGTGCCCTTACTGAAAGTAAAGGGGGCGCTACAACTAGAATTATGTTTCACAATTTTTGTTCGATTTTGTAATCATTAGTGTGGTCAAATCGATGTTCACTTATAACCGCAGTGATGACAAAATACGAAGGACAATTTTCCAAAACATAGGAATTCCAAACAGTAAGAGTCGGTTCACACTGGGACGACTTGGGATCCGACTTGAGGTCGCCTCAAGTCGTCCCAAGTCGCGCTGTCGAGAAAAACAATGTAAGTGAATGGGAGCGGTGTTAATACACACGACTCAAGTCGCTCCGACTTCAGAAGAGGTTCCTGTACTACTTCAATCCGACTTGTAGGCGATTTGTAC